>NW_026059517.1:0-64097 GCF_023721935.1 Panthera uncia
ATGATATAAACAAAAGACTAAGGAGAAAATGAGAAGAGGCAGAGAAGGAAAGTAAAATTTTAGTCTTCCTCCTTTATATTGATTCACGTCTTGATTATATTTATTGAATTTTATTGAATAAGCAAATATAATGCTTACTTATCTTTGTATTTGTCATCATAGGGAAGTTATGGTTTTCAAAATGTAGATGCTTATACAAATTATGAGCAAATGACACACCTATTCTCAAGGTTAGGTTAATTGCCGTGCTCAATATAAATGATTCCATAATCCTACCTCTGAGAATGTGGATGAGTTTAAAATTCTGTATACCTTGCCTGATTAGTAACCTTGATCATCTCTTTCCTGCCCAGCTTATGTATGCCCATATTGACTCCATTTCTTGCCTTTATCTTATTACTCTTCCATTATTAAGTTCACACACACAAAAATGATGTACAGGATTATAAGAAGTTAGAAAGCTAAGGAACCTTATCAAGATTTGAATGTGGGACAGAGGCACATATATAATAATTTGTTTAAACGTAGCATAGTATGATATATATATTGTTTATTTTATAAAATGATTTTCATCAGCCTATAGGTACTTTTGAAAAGTACCTATAGTTAGCGTTAGAAAGTCTCAATAGTAGGTCAATTTATCCAATATGGGATTGGGACTCAATATTTATTACCTATAGTTCATGTAAAAAGTAAGCATAACCTCAAATATTTTATTACTATTAACACAGTATACATGTTGTCTTGGTGTACCTCCCATCATTGAATTTTTTTGACATTCCTGATTTTGTTCTGCAGAGCTGAGAAGACAGTCTAATTTGGAATGAACTTGGGTCCTGAATGAGCACTCCAGTTTTCCCTTACCCCTATACCATCCTACATATTTGTGTTTAACATAGTCATTGATAAATACTTTGAGAAAGATTTATTTAGGTACTTCTTCCTTCTCCTTTTTAAAACATGTTTTACCAAATCAAATTGTCAGAAAAACATGAGGGAGGTTTGTAGAAGAGTTTAGAAACTACTAATGTGCTATATCAACTCCTTTTAAATAGATAACAATAAAGCAAGAAGACATCTTGTGATCACATAGAACATGGGAAATGTGAATGCTTGTGTGTGGAAACGTGGCATCTCCATTTTATACTCAGTATTGGCTATTCTATTGTTTTGTATTCTCTAAAAAGTGCAACAAAGTTTGTTTATTTATTTTAAATATTTTTAAAAAATTTTTTAAGTTGTCTCTACACCCAACCTGGGGCTTGAATCTTCAACCCTGAGATCAAGAGCTTCACACTGTACCAACTGAGCCAGCTGGGTGGCCCTGCAGTGAATTATTTTATTTTATTTTATTTATGTATTTATTATTTACTTATTTTTATTTAAGTTTTAGTTATTTAACATACAGTACAGTATTGGTTTCAGGAGTAGAATTCAGTGATTCATCACTTGCATTCAACACTCAGTGCTCATCACAAGTGCCCTCCTTAATACCCATCACTCATCTAGCCTATCTCCCACCCACCTCCCTCCATCAACCCTCAGTTTGTTCTTTATCATTAAGAATCTCTTATGGTTCGTTTCCTACTCTCCTCTTTTTCCCCCCTTCCCATATGTTTATCTGTTTCGTTTCTTAAATTCCACATATGAGTGAAATTACGGGGTATTTGTCTTTCTCTGATTGACTTATTTCGCTTAGCATAATACAGTCTAGTTCCATCCATGTCAACACAAATGGCAAGACTGCATTCTTTTTGATGGTTGAAAAATATTCCATTGCATTTATACACCACATCTTCTTTATCCATTCATCAGTTGATGGACATTTAGGCTCTGCTGTCTCCATAGTTTGGTTGTTGTTGATAATGCTGCTATAAACATTGGGGTACATGTACCTCTTCAAATCTGTATTTTTGTATCCTTTGGGTAAATCCCTAATAGTGCAATTGCTGGGTTATAGGGTAGTTCCTTTCTTGAGGAACCTCCATACTGTTCTCCAGGGCGGCTGCACTAGTTTGCATTCTCACCAACAGTGCAAGAGGGTTTCCCCTTCTCCAAGTCCTTGTCAGCACCTGTTGTTTCTTGTGTTGTTAATTTTGACCATTCTGACAGGTGTGAGATGGTATCTCATCATGGTTTGGATTTGCATTTCCCTGATGATGAGTGATGTTGAGCATCTTCTCACGTGTCTGTTGGCCATCTGCGTGTCTTCTTTGGAAAAGTGTCTATTCAACCCTGAAATGAATTTTAAATCCCAATACACAGAATCAGTATTTTGTTTTTAATTAAAGTTTAAAGTTTAACAATACTAAAATAATCTTTGTATTTAAGAAGTAGCCTTTTCAGACTTATATGAAACTTCATGGCCCAAACAAATGGAAAAAGTTTATTTCTGAGAGTCATAAATCCAAGATAATGACCCCCAAACTAGCGTTTGATAGATGAAATTATAATATGCACTTATGATAGATTACTGTAGTGTCTAAAATAATATGATATTGGGGTGCCTGGGTGGCTCAGTGGTTAAGTGTCTGACTCTTGATTTCAGCTCAGTTCATGATCTCACATTTCATGGATCTGAATCCCACATTGGGCCCAGTGCTGACAGCGCAGAGCCTGCTTGAGATTATTTTTCTCTTTGCCTCTTCCCTGCTCTCTCTCTTTCTTGAAATAAATAAACTTTTCAAAAAATAAAAATAAATAAAATAGAATAACATATGAAATAAAGCATATAATAATAACAAGATGAAAAATGTACACAATACATTAGGGTTGGCAAACCTTTTTTTAATGAAGGGTCAGATAGTAAATATTTTTGGCTTTGTGGGCCATATGGTCTCTGATGCAACTACTGAACTCTGCCATTGTAGCAGGAAAATAGCCATAGACAATGCATAAATGAGTGAGCATGACTGTGTTCCAATTAAACTTTATTTATAAACAGGAAGCAGGCCCAGTTTGCCAGGGGGCTGCAGGTTGTCCATTGAAATACATCGTTATATGAAAAATCTCATTATAAATTGGTATATGTAATATAATGTTATTACAAGAAAAAAACTGTATGACTAAAGAGATACACAGAAACTTGTTAAAATGTGAACACTGGTTATTTTTGGTGAAATTATCTTTTGTGCTATTGTGCATATATGTATGTCAAGGTACAAAGAAAACGATTTAAAAATAAAAAACTATTAGGAAACATTTTAAAAACTAAAAATTGTGTTAAGTACATTTAGATGAATAAAACAATGTTGAAATCATTTTTTCCTACATGATAGTTATATAAGATGTATATCATTTATTTTATGTCATTTTTATCACTGTCATCATGTCAGTTTTGGTGTTTTTTGTTTTTTCTTATTTGTTTGCTTTGTTTGTTTCTTTGTTTTTGTGTTTTTAATGATGGCTGTGTTCTTCATGTTACCAGTCATATGAGAATCTGTTCACCCCTGGTTTTCTTAATTATTTTGGGCTCTGCTTTTAAACTGATTCTTTTAAAATACAGATTATATTATTATTTAGGTATGGCAAGGTTAGCAGTTCAGGAGATGACAGCTGTTGGATAGTTTGTTATCCTCGTAGATACAAAGAGAAGGGGGCATGTCTTGACAAGGTGACTACAGAGGGAAGCAACAGGGTCATGGATTGGTGTGGAGCAAGAGTGGAGGGGGAGCTGGAGGGTGTGTGTGGGATGGCATGCCTTGGCAAGAACCTGTATTGTGTTTTCCAAAGAAAGGAACAGGTGAGACAGGATAAGCAGGTTTAGGTTAGATGCTTTGTATAATTTCACTGGGCTCTGGGGCATAAAGACTGTCCCTAGTTGTCCAGTGTTTGGCCCTGGGGCGATTGGGAAGGGAAGGGAAGGGATGGTGGCCCAGAGTGTGAAAGCCTGACTGAGGAAGTGACAGGGTAGATGGGTTCTGGATTGGTTGATTTGCATATGAAAGGCATGCTCCAGGAAATTAGTTTGCTATCTTTAGGAATTAGCTAACCTTGGCAAGGGCAGTTCCTTCGGGATCAGCAAGGCCCCAAGATATCAACGTGTCAGAAATTAAAAAGCATAGTCAATACAATGGTATACTAGGGATTTGGATAAACACATCGATCACAAATGTGTTAATAAAGTTTGGCCCATTTGAAGAGCATATTGTCAACTTTTTACTATTCGTTTAAGTAACCTTTATGAAATATACTGAGAACCAAGTTTTTGATTTTCTCTTTAGAGTGGTCTAGACTCCTCACACATTATCTTAAGTACTATCTCAACTGATAATATATTCAGGCTCTGTAATATGGTAGCTCATGGCATAAATGTACTGAATGTACCAGGAATCCTCAGATTACCAGTTCTGCCATACACATTGTAGAATTTCTTATCACAATGCCTTGACTTCGAAATTTGTGAATTGAGAAATTTGTGTATAGTTTCCCTGGTTGCTTAACGGGGTTATTGTGAGAATCAAATCAAGTAAGCACTTGGAAAACTATAATGCACTACAAAAAACTGAGCACCACTGTGATTGGCTTTAATCATTTCATTTATTTTATCTGGATGCCTCTTGGATATCCCCCTAAGCACCTATGAGCGAAGTTAAGTCTAACACTTCTTTTTTCATCTTAAAAAGGAGTGTGTTTGTGGGGGGGGGGGGTTGGTGATGAATTTTACTCATTCTTTTACGCATTGTCAGTTCTTCTACCTACTTAGACCAGACACTTGGGCAGAATCTTTATATTTTCATCTCTCTCTGAGCCTCCGTAGGTCAAAATCAGTTTGTCTAGTCTTGGACTGCCTGTTACTGGTATCTTTGCACATTCTGCATGCTGTCCCTTTCTACCATCTCTGTCCAAAGTCACATCATCACAACTCCTAGCTAGCCTGTGGGAACCACCTCCCAACCTAGTCTTTTACCTCCAATTTCTCAGCCTCTCTTTTGAGCTTAAATGCTTCTCAAACTGGGAGACTTTTCTGATTTACTGAATCAAGATGTGCTATTTCCTTGCCCCTGGGCTCCTTAATGCTTACCTTTCATTTTCCCAATTTTTTTTCCTCCATACAGGAAGTGCTTGGGAAAACTCAGGAAAAACCCTGGATAAAGGTAAATTTTAGCTATTGTTCTATGTAAAGTAAGGCAGCCATACAGAGGGATGCTATGAATAATGTATGCAAATACTTTCCTAGAATTCATGCTTCTTTACTTTATTTAGGGAAAAGTTGCTCCCTTTGTTCAAAGTCTGATGGGATTTCTCTGGGCAAAGACTGGGAATTTCCCAGGGCAGTTTCTTCTCAGATTAGCCTTAGGGGAGATTGTGCTCAGATTTCATTTGTGGACACTCTTGGCAAAGGCAACCTTCTGTAACTAGGTCAGAACTCTCTTCTCCCTTGCTGGGATGGTAGATGGGTCAGATCTTCCATGTTTTCTATAGGTTGCAGGGCACCATCATCACCATGCCCCCACTCTTCATTATCTTTGATCCATAGTCATGGAAGTGAGCAACGCCACGCTGGGGCTCCTGGACCCTTCTAAAAAGTGACATCATCACCTTCAGGCTGAGGGCTGAAAGCAATGTGAATAATAGGATAATTTTAAGGAGTAAATGGAAGTTGAAACACTTTGACTATTTTCTGTCACTCAGTGTCCTGTAATTTCTATCTTATTGTTTTTATAATATAGTGAGATAACTGAGAACGCATTATTAAATTTGGAAGGCCCTTAATTTTAGATAGATATAAATGAATATATATATTAATTTTTATCAAGTTCCTTAATCTCTGTGTGATTCAGTTTTCCCATCTATAAACTAGAGAGTAGTGAGGAACATATGAGGTCGTTGGATAGGAAAAATGTTTCTATACCCTTTAAGATTCTTTTAGTTTGTTTAAGCATCAAATTCACATAAGACAGATTAACAGGGGAAGAACAAATGCTTAATAACATGTGTACCTTCTGTATACATGGGAGAGACTCAAGAAAACTGAACAACTCACCAAAATGGCCAGAGCCATCACCTTGAATACCATCTTCAGCTAAAGACAAAAAAAGATGGGGTGGCAAGCCAGTTATGGGAGATACCCAGGAAAACACAGTAAACAAGGGTAAGATTGTTATGCCGTCTTATGTTATGTAAATCCATGCCTTCTCCATTGAAGCAGTTTCTAGAGATTGAGTCATCCTCGCCTTTCTATATTGAAAGGGAGACACCCTTACAAATGGAGAGATTTCCAATTTAAATGTAAATGTCTCTTACAAAAGTGTCACTTGAACTTGGTTTTTAGAGTTTTTCCAGTGTTTGCAGTGGTTATTTCTTAAAAATAACCAGCTTAAAATAAATAATACACCAAACAGGTATATTTTGAGGCAGCAATTGCTTCTCTACAAGTTCATACACATAAAATACTTGAACAGTACAGTTAAATCATAGGCAGCCAGTAAATCTTTAATATTAAATACAAGAAGAAGAAAGAGGAGGAGGAAGAAGAGGAAAAAAGGGGGAAGAGAGGAAGAAATGATCTTTATGGGAGGGCCATGGAAATACTGAAGAGCAGAGATTATGTCTTACACACATTTAGATCCTTTGCAGGATTTAGTTAATAACAGGTACCCAGTAATTGGTACCCAGTTTAAGCATATGGGTGAATAAATAAGTGAATATAGAGAACCACAAAATTATACTCAGCCATAGCTGACTGATGCTTTGCTTTCATTGGACGAGCATTGCAGTGGATTCATTAGTTAGTTTTGGTGTTAATGAAAACCTAACCACAGATGTAAAAATGTGACCTCTCCGACTTTGGGGCACATGAAACATTTGGCAGTCATTATAGAGAATCTGGAGTTGAGAAGACCATTACCGTCCTCGTGATAGATTTCCTCTAGTTTCCTGCACACTGCACATATTTCTAACCTGAATAAAATCAGTATCAAATCCTTTAGACCTATAGACCCAGCCCTCCCTCCTCCTCCCTAAATCTAGAATCTCTATCCTTTCTGGGGCTTTGTGAGGAATGTGTGTAATGATTCTGGAGTAGATATTAAGTTTGAGTCTGGAGTGATCACAATAGACATTTTCATGGTCTCTCAACAAAGAAGTTAATCTGATAAATTCATTCTTAGCTATTAGGGAATAATGTGTAATCTTTTGGAAAAACATTTGTATTTTAGAGAATCAAAGAGTACTAAGGGTTTGCTAATATTTCATTCATCCATTTGTTCATCAAACTATGTGCCAGTATTGAGAATTCAAAGGTAAATAAAAATGGTCCTTGGCTTTGAGGAACCTACAGAAACAGATGACCAATTGTTACATTTTTGATATGAATAGCATAGATAATTTGTTAAGTTATTTCTTAGCAGCCCTCAAATCACATCTTGTGACTACTGACCAACACACAACTATCCTGGAACAGTATTCTAGGACCTAAGTCAGCTCTGGAAGATGAAATGTAAACAAATAATTATCTGCCTAGAGGTTCATCCCACAGTGTCACACACAAGGCTCCCTAAATCTTTTTATTTTTATGCTCTTAAATAGAGCTATTCATATGGATTTTGCTCAGCTCTTACTTAAATCTACAAGGTACTGACTTCATATGCTTATGATTGCTCAAAGTCAGAAGGAAGCAGATCATCTCATGGGTAGCCTAAAGATATATGACAACTATGCTTTTTTTCAAATGAAATATTGACTATATAAAATATTGTTATTTTGCCTATTAAAAATTGATTTTCTCATTGTCAGAAACAGATAACTCAGGAAAATAGTAATCTGTCATTGTTCATAAAAACAAATTGTTAATATTTTGACTTATTTCAATATAGCATTTTGTATAGTTATGAGAATGAATTCATGTATGAATATTAGTACATGAATACATAGCTATTTTATTATTATGTTTTCTTCTTTTGGCTTAATATTTATCGTATTACAAAATATCTAGTTTTTCTATGAGACTTACTAATAGTTGTCTAATATTCCATCAAAACCTTACCATAACTTGTTTCATTATACCCTTATATAATACATTTCAAATTATTCCATTCCTTTTGCAATTATATTTAATACTGTGAAGAACATCCTGAAAGTGAAATTACTGGATCTTATCGTTTTGCAGTTTAACTGTGTGTACTGATTCAAAGGTTATGAAAGTGTTCTGTGCTTTTCTCTGCAAAGCTTTTGTTTTAGTGTTCACATTTAAACCTACATGGAAGTGTATGGTGTGAGTTAGTGGAAACAGTTTATTTTTGTCATGTGCCTATCTAACTGATAACAGCAACATTTATTTACAAGACTATTTATTGTAAGTGGTCTCACTTCAATTCACTGTTACATTTTTTCTAAATTTTATTAATTTTTCATAAATATACATTTGCATTTGTTTTTAGTTTAGAATTATTTTAGGACTCTACTCTTCCATTAGTCACCTTGTTCCAACTTTGACACAAACAATAGTGTCATATTTCCTACTTATTACTTATTTATTCTAGCTTATCAGAGGTCTTGATATATGCTCAATAAGACTTTTAGCTTTGTTCTTCTGAAATGCTGTGGCTATTCTTGGTCCTTTGCTCTTCCATTTGAATTTTTGAATCAGGTCATCAATGTAAAAAACCAAAAAAACCCACCCAACCAAGAAACAATTGTGATATTTACTAGGATTGCGTTGAAAGTATTGATCAATTTGGGAGGAGTTGTCATTTTTAATTTTGTTATTATTTATTATTATTTGAGTCTTCTAACCAATGAAATGATATATCCCTTATTTATTTTGGTTTTCTTTCATTTTTCCCTTTATTATTATATAGTTCATGATTTTCCATGCAGAGATTTTGTACATTTTAATTTTTTTATTTTTTAAATTTATTTTTTTTAATTTTATTTTTTATTTTTTTAAATTTACATCCAAATTAGTTAGCATATAGTGCAACAATGATTTCAGGAGTAGATTCCTTAATGTCCCTTACGCACGTAGCCCATCCCCCTCCCACAACCCCTCCAGCAACCCTAAGCTTGTTTTCCATATTTATGAGTCTTTTCTGTTTTGTCCCCCTTCCTGTTTTTATATTCTTTTTGTTTCCCTTCCCTTATGTTCATCTGTTTTGTCTCTTAAAGTCCTCATTTGAGTGAAATCATATGCTTTTTGTCTTTCTCTGACTAATTTCACTTAGCATAATACCCTCCAGTTCCATCCACGTAGTTGCAAATGGCAAGATTTCATCTTTTTGATTGCCAAGTAATCCTCCATTGTGTGTATATACCACATCTTCTTTATCCATTCATCCATCGATGGCCTTTTGGGCTCTTTCCATAATTTGGCTATTGTTGATAGTGCTGCTATAAACATGGGGGTGTATGTGTCCCTTCAAAACAGCACACCTATATCCCGTGGATAAATGCCTAGTAGTGCAATTGCTGGATCATAGGGTAGTTCTATTTTTAGTTTTTTGAGGAACCTCCATACTATTTTCCAGAGTGGCTGCACCAGCTTGCATTGCTGCCAACAATGCAAAAGAGATCCTCTTTCTCAACATCCTTGCCAACATCTATTGTTGCCTGAGTTGTTAATGTTAGCCATTCTGACAGGTGTAAGGTGGTATCTCATTGTGGTTTTGATTTGTGTTTCCCTGATGATGAGTGATGTTGAGCATTTTTTCATGTGTCGGTTGGCCATCTGGATGTCTTCTTTGGAGAAGTGTCTATTCGTGTCTTTTGCCCGTTTCTTCACTGAATTATTTTTTTGGGTGTTGAGTTTGATAAGTTCATATAGACTTTGGATACTAACCCTTTACCTGATATGTCATTTGCAAATACATCTCCCATTCTGTCGGTTGCCTTTTAGTTTTGCTGATGGTTTCCTTCACTGTGCAGAAGCTTTTTGTTTTGATGAGGTCCCAGTAGTTCATTTTTGCTTTTGTTTCCCTTGCCTTCGGAGACGTGTTGAGTAAGAAGTTGCTGTGCACCAGATCAAAGAGGTTATTTCCTGCTTTCTCCTCGAGGATTTTCATGGCTTCCTGTCTTACATTGAGGTCTTTCATCCATTTTGAGTTTATTTTTGTGTATGGTGTAAGAAAGTGGTCCAGGTTCATTCTTCCACATGTCGCTGTCCAGTTTTCCCAGCACCACTTGCTGAAGACACTGTCTTTATTCCATTGGGTATTCTTTCCTGCTTTGTCAAAGATGAGTTGGCCATACGTTTGTGGGTCCATTTCTGGGTTCTCTGTTCTGTTCCATTGATCTAAATGTCTGTTCTTGTGCCAGTACCATAGTGTCTTGATGATTACAGCTTTGTAGTATAGCTTGAAGTCTGGGATTGTGATGCCTCCTGCTTTGATTTTCTTTTTCAAGATCGCTTTGGCTATTCAGGGTCTTTTCTAGTTCCATACATATTTTAGGATTATTTGTTCTAGCTCTGTGAAGAATGCTGGTGTTATTTTCATAGGGATTGCATTGAATATGTAGATTACTTTGGGTAGTATCGACAGTTTAACAATATTTGTTCTTCCTATCCAGGAGCATGGAATCTTTTTCCATTTCTTTGTGTCTTCTTCAATTTCTTTCATAAGTTTTCTGTAGTTTTCAGTGTATAGATTTTTCACCTCTTTGGTTAGATTTATTCCTAGGTATTTTATGGTTTTTTGTGGAACTGTAAATGGGATCGATTCCTTGATTTCTCTCTCTGTTGCTTCATTGTTGGTGTATAGGAATGCAACTGATTTCTGTGCATTGATTTTATATCCTGCAACTTTGCTGAATTCATGAATCAATTCTAGCAGTTTTTTGTTGGAACCTTTTGGGTTTTCCATATAGAGTATCATGTCATCTACAAAGAGTGAAAGTTTGACCTCCTCCTGACCGATTTGGATGCCTTTTATTTCTTTGTGTTGTCTGATTGCAGAGGCTAAGACTTCCAATACTATGTTGAATAACAGTGGCGAGAGTGGACATCCCTGTCTTGTTCCCGACTTTAGGGGGACAGCTCTCAGTTTTTCCCCATTGAGGATGATATTAGCGTTGGGTCTTTCATATACGGCTTTTATGATCTCGAGGTATGCTCCTTCTATTCCTACTTTCTTGAGGGTTTTTATCAAGAAAGGATGCTGTATTTTGTCAAGTGGTTTCTCTGCATCTACTGAGAGGATCACATGGTTCTTGTCCTTTCTTTTATTGATGTGATGAATCATATTAATTTTTTTTGTGGATACTGAACCAGCCCTGCATCGCAGGTATAAATCCCATTTGGTTGTGGTGAATAATTTTTTTAATGTATTGTTGGATCCGGTTGGCTAATATCTTGTTGAGGATTTTTGTATCCATTTTCATCAGGGAAATTGGTCTATAGTTCTCCTTTTTAGTGGGGTCTCAGTCTGGTTTTGGAATCAAGGTAATGCTGGCTTCATAGAAAGAGTTTGGAAGTTTTCCTTCCATTTCTATTTTTTTGAACAGTTTCAAGAGAATAGGTGTTAACTCTTCCTTAAATGTTTGGTAGAATTCCCCTGGAAAGCCATCCGGCCCTGGAGTCTTGTTTTTTGGCAGATTTTTGATTACTAATTTGATTTCCTTACTGGGTATGGGTCTGTTCAAATTTTCTATTTCTTCCTGTTTCAGATTGGTAGTGTATGTTTCTAGGAATTTGTCCATTTTTTCCAGATTACCCATTTTATTGGCGTATAATTGCTCATAATATTCTCTTATTGTTTGTACTTCTGTTGTGTTGGTTGTGATCTCTCCTCTTTCATTCTTGATTTTATTTATTAGGTCCTTTCCTTTTTCTTTTTGATCAAACTGGCTAGTGGTTTATCAATTTTGTTAATTCTTTCAAAGAACCAGCTTCTGGTTTTATTCATCTGTTCTGGGTTTTTTTGTTTGTTTCGATAGCATTAATTTCTGCTCTAATCTTTATTATTTCCTGTCTTCTGCTGGTTTGGCGTTTTATTTGCTGTTCTTTTTCCAGCTCCTTAAAGCATAAAGTTAGGTTGTGTATCTGAGATCTTCCTTCCTTCTTTAGGAAGGCCTGGATTGCTATATACTTTCCCCTTATGACCACCTTTGCTGAGTCCCAGAGGTTTTGGGTTGTGGTGTTATCATTTTCATTGACTTCCATATACTTTTTAATTTACTCTTTAACTTCTTGGTTAGCCCATTCATTCTTTTGTAGGATGTTCTTCAGTCTGCAAGTATTTGTTACCTTTCCAAATTTTTTCTTGTGGTTGATTACGAGTTTCATAGTGTTGTGGTCTGAAAATATGCACGATATGATCTTGATCTTTTTGTACTTACTTAGGGCTGATTTGTGTCCCAGTATATGGTCTATTCTGGAGAACGTTCCATGTGCACTGGAGAAGAATGTATATTCTGCTGCTTTAGGATAAAATGTTCTGAATGTATCTGTAAGTCCATCTGGTCCAGTTTGTCATTCAAAGCCATTGTTTCCTTGTTGATTTTTTGATTAGATGATCTGTCCATTGCTGTGAGTGGGGTGTTGAAGTCTCCTACTATTATGGTATTACTATCAATGAGTTTATTTATGTTTGTGATAAATTGATTTATATATTTGGGTGCTGCCACATTTGGCACATAAATGTTTACAATTGTTAGGTCTTCTTGGTCTATAGACGCCTTGATCATGATATAATGCCCTTCTTCATCTCTTGATACAGTCTTTAAAGTCTAGATTGTCTGATATAAGTATGGCTACTCTAGCTTTCTTTTGTTCACCATTAGCATGATAGCTGGTTCTTCATCCCCTTACTTTAAATCTGGATGTATCTTTAGTTCTAAAGTGGGTCTCTTGTAAACAGTATATTGATGGATCTTGTTTTCTTATCCATTCTGTTACTCTATGTCTTTTGATTGGAGCATTTAGTCCATCAACATTTAGAGTGAGTAGTGAAAGAAATGAATTTATTGCCATTATGATGCTTGTAGAGTTACAGTTTCTGGTGGTGGTCTGTGGTCCTTTCTAATCTTTATTGCTTTGGTATTTATTTATTTATATATATATATATTTTCATCTTTTCTCCCCTCAGAGAGTCCCCCTTAAATTTTCTTGCAGGACTCGTTTAGTGGTCACATACTTCTTTAAGTTTTGTTTGTCTGGGAAACTTTCTATCTCTCCTATTTTGAATGACAGCCTTGCTGGATAAAGAATTCTTGGCTGTATGTTTTTGTGATTCAGCACACTGAATATATCCTGCCACCCCTTTCTGGCCTGCCAAGTTTCTGTGGATAGGTCTGCTGCAAACCTGATCTTCCTTCCCTTGTAGGTTAGGGACTTTTTTCCCTTTCTGCTTTCATGATTTTTCTCCTTGCTTGAGTATTTTGTGAATTTGACTATGATATGCTTTGTTGATGGTCGGTTTTTGTTTAATCTAATGGGGGTCCTCTGTGCTTCCTGGATTTTGATGTCTGTGTCTTTCCCCAGGTTAGGAAAGTTTTCTGCTATGATTTGCTCACATAACCCTTCTACCCCTATTTCTCTCTCTCTTCCTCCCCTGGGACCCCTATGATTCTGATGTTGTTCCTTTTTAATGAGTCACTGGTTTCTCTAATTCTTAAATCGTGCTATTTTGCCTTAATCTCCCTCTTTTTTTCTGCTTCATTATTATTCTCTATAAGTTTTTCCTCTTTTGATCGCGGATTCTCTGTTCTACCTCATCCATCCTTGCCGCTGCTGCATCCATCCGTGATTGAAGCTCAGTTATAGCATTTTTGATTTCATTCTGGCTATTTTTTACTTCTTTTATTTCTGCAGAAAGGGATTCTAATCTATTTTCTATTTTTTTTAACGTTTTTTATTTATTTTTGAGACAGAGAGAGACAGAACATGAACAGGGGAGGGGCAGAGAGAGAGGGAGACACAGAATCAGAAGCAGGCTCCAGGCTCTGAGCCATCAGCCCAGAGCCTGACGCGGGGCTCGAACTCACGGACCGTGAGATCGTGACCTGAGCTGAAGTCGGATGCTTAACCGACTGAGCCACCCCGGCGCCCCTAATCTATTTTCAACTGCAGCTAGTATTCTTATATTTGTGATTCTAAATTCTGGTTAGGACATCTTGCTTGTATCTGTGTTGGTTAAATCCCTGTCTCGTTTCTTTGTGCTCTTTCTTTTGGGGTCAATTTCTTCGTTTTGTCATTTTGAAGGGAGAAAAGGAATTAATGAGGTAGAAAATTGAAATAAAAAAATTAAAATTAAAGAAAAAATTAAATTTAAAAATTAAAAACACACACACAGAAAAATCGAATAGATGATGCTAGATCCTAGATGTATTTTGGTCTGGGTGTTGAAAGTGGTTTGACAGATTAGAGAAACAAATGAACAAAAAAAAAGCGGGGGAGAAAAAAAGGGAAATAGTTTGGGAATTTGAAAAAATGAATACACTGACGTACACTAAAATGAGATGATGGGAGTAAAATAGAATTTGAAGAAATATACATGAAAGTAAAGAATATAGTAGAAAAAAATTAAAGACAAATATTTTTAATAAAAATTTAAAATAAATATGAATTTTTTCGTTTTCTGTATTTAAGAAAAAAGAAAAGAAATGAAAAAAAAAGATTCAAAAAAAGAAAAGATAAAAAAGAAAAGAAAAAACAAATCGTTTGAAAATTTGAAAAAGTGAATATACTGTAGTAGACTAAAATAAAACGATGGAAGTAAGATAGAATTTGACAAACTTTACATAAAAGCAAAACATACAGTAATAAAAATTAAATAAAAATATTTTTTAAAGAAATTGAAAGTAAAAATGAAGTTTTTCTCTTTCTGTATTCAAGAAAAAGTATTGTAAAAGAGAAAAAGAAAAAAGAAAAAAAGAAAAAAAATGGAATAGATGAACCTGCTAACAGATTGAAGTAGGACTGTAATTGTTTTGTTTTCCCCTAGAAGTGTCTATGTAGCTCTTTATAGTCCATAAATTAAGCTGGCAGTGAGGATTGTGTTCTTGAAGACTGAAGTTGGCCCAGTTGGGCGGGGCTCAGTGTAACACCTCTGCTCTCCACTAGATGGCGCTGCTAGCCTACTGGGGTGGATTGTTGCGGAGCTCCTAGGTGCGTATGCGCGTGTGCGGGAGAGGTGAAAATGGCGCCACCCCGCTACCCAGTCTGTTTTCCCGGATCAGCAATTGCGCACTTGTCCTCTGTCTTCAGCTCTCGTCCACTCCCCGCTTTTTCACTCTCTGTGACCAGGCCCCAGGCAGTACCTCTCTCCCAAGTTTTATCTCAGATGCGGCTATTTTCCCTGGCCCCTTACTTCTGAAGGACTGCGGCTTTGACCCGTTCCACCCGTGGGAGGGTCTCACCGAGCAATGGCCGAATATGGCTGCACCCAGGAATGCCCGCTGGACTGAGACTGTGGCCAGGTGCCAGCCCACCCCAGAAAAAGTTCATGAGACAGTGTAGCAGCAGCATTTCAGGAATTATGGAAAATCACAACACACATCTGGCACCAGGCTTCACCTTTAATGACCTTGTTCCAGCACCAGTGAATGTGGCTGCCTTCTGGGGTCTGCTGGGACCAGGTGGCTTCAACAGTCTCTACCAAATGTCCTTCCAGCAGTGGAACCGGTTTTCCCCATGTAGCCCGAGAACCTCCTGGACCCCACTCTGTTCCTGGGGATTCGCCCTTCACAACAGAGCCCTGCCAGGTATTGAGCTATGGCGTTGCAGCCTTTGCGCTCCCCTTGTTTACAGTCTTAATGGAATTTAAGCCCTCTCCTTTCTCCTTTCTCCCTTTTTAGTTTAGTCCCTGCGGCTGTTTTCAATTTTCCACTTTCTCTTCAGCTGCTTTTGGGGAGGGGTGCTTTTCCCATATTCTCCCCCGCCTCCCATCTCTGTCCTTTCTCCACCTGCAAACGTGGTTCCCTACCTTTCATGGCTTCTCGCTCCCCAAGTTCAGCTCTCCGTACCGTGTACCTGCTGAATTCTGTGGTCAGGTTGTGCAGGTTGTGTTAATCCTCCAGTCAGTTTTCTAGGTGTGTAGGATGATTTAGTGTTGGTCTGGCTATATTTCATGGACGCAAGACATACAAAAAGCTTCCATGCTGTTCCGCCATCTTGGCTCCTCCTCCTGTACATTTTTATTTAAATATATTCCCATGTATGTGACATTTTAATGGTATCGCTAATGGCATCATTAGTATTATACATAGTTGTGACTAATATATGGAAATCAGTGAGTTTTTGGTATCTTGATTGGTCATGTAGTCAGTAACCTTACTAAATTCACTATTTCAAGATATTTGTTTGGAAAAAACAGGGAATTAGAATAAGTACAAAGAATACTGCAAAGTACTCCTAAATATCCACCAATTGTTAATATTTTTCCACGTTTGTTTTATCATTTTTTCTGCATATATAAAAGTGCCTCTTAATATTTAACATCAATTTTTCTTGTTGCTGTTGTTGAGTTACTTAAGAATAAACTATAGACATCAGGAAAATGACTAAATAGTCCTGTCTTTATCTCTTAAAAATGAGGACATTTTCTTAAATAAAAAAAGTAAAAAAATAAAGCTCACTAAATTTAATTTTCTTACAGTACTATTACCTAATGTTCAGTGTATTATCAAATTTCATGAATTATGCCTGTAATGTCCTTTTTAACAATTTTATTTTTCCTGATCCCGGATCCAGTCAAGGATCACACATTGTGTCTAGATATAATGTCTCCTTAGTATTCTCTGACCTGTAACAGTCCCTCACCCTTTGTTTGTCTTTCATGACAATGGAATTTTTGAGGAATACAGACCTGTCATTTTGTGGAATAGTCCATAACTTTTGTTTGAATACTTCCTATGATTACATTCAAATTATTCATTTTTCGTAGAAACCACATGAATGATGTAATCTTGTCCATGAATCACAATAGGAAAAATATAATGCTAATTTGTCTCATTATTGATTATATGAATTACATGTTGATATATAATATTTTGGAGGTGTGGAGCCTTGATGGCTCAGTCAGTTAAGTGTCCTATTCTTGATTTTGTCTCAAGTCATGATCTCAGGTTTGTGAGTTAGAGCCCTGCATTGGGCTCTGTGCTGACAGTGTGGACTCTGCTTGGGATTCTCTCTCCCTTTCTCTTTGCCTCACCCCTGCTCATGTTCTCTTTCTCTCAAAAAAAAAAAAATTAAGCATTAAAAAAATAATATTTTGGATGTATTGAATTATAAATATATTGCTAATGTCAAGTTTACCTGTCTCCTTTTTAAAAAATTTTAGTATGGTTTCTAGATAATTTAAATTATACGCATGGCTTGCATTATATGTCTATTGGACAGGGGTACCTTGCAGCATCCACTAAAAATATAAAACAAAGAGTTATACATAATAAACAGCTAATAAAACAAAAACTATATCTACAAGTAGGTAGGAAAAGAAGAAAAAGGAAGACAAAAGTATGGGAAAATAGAAAACACATAACAAGATGATAGATTCAAACTCAACTGTACTGATAATTACTCAAATGTAATGTTCCAAATAATCCAATGAAAATTTAGAGAATGTCAATTTGGTGAAAAAAGCATGATCCACCTAAATGTATTTTATAAGAAATCCTCTTTAAATATAAAGACATCCATATGTATAAAGGCAAAATGATGAAAAAGGAAATACTTTGCAAGTATTAATCATAGGAGAACTGGAATGGCAATGCTAATATCAAACAAGACATTGGGACAAAGAATACTATAAGACATAAAGACATAAGGATGAAGAATCAATTCCTTAGGAAGATATAATGCTTCTGAAGGTATATTTTTTCCTTTTTTTTTTTTAATTTAAATTTTAGTTATTTAACATATAGTGCAATATTGGTTTCAGGAGTAGAATTCAGTGATTCATCACTTACATACAACACACAGTGCTCATCCCAACAAATGCCCTCCTTAATACCCATCACTCATCAAGCCCACTCCCCCTTCATCAACCCATGGTTTGTTCTCTATCATTAAGAGTCTCTTGTGGTTTGTTTCCCTCTCTTCACCACCCCCCCCCCATATATTCCTCTGTTTTGTTTCTTAAATTCCACATGAATGAAATCATATGGTGTTTGTCTTTCTCTGATTGACTTATTTCGCTTAGCATAATACAGTCTAGTTCCATCCATGTCAACACAAATGGTAAGATTGGATTCTTTTTGATGGTTGAATAATATTCCATTGCATTGATACACCACATTTTCTTTATCCATTCATCAGTTGATGGACATTTAGACTCTACTGTCTCCATAGTTTTGTTATTGTTGATAATGCTGCTATAAACATTGGGGTACATGTACCTGTTCAAATCTGTATTTTTGTATCCTTTGGGTAAATCCCTAACAGTGCAATTGCTGGGTTATAGGGTAGTTCTATTTTTACTTTCTTGAGGAACCTCCATGCTGTTCTCCAGGGCAGCTGCACTAGTTTGCATTCCCACCAACAGTGCAAGAGGGTTTCCCCTTCTCCAAGTCCTTGTCAGCACCTGTTGTTTCTTGTGTTGTTAATTTTGACCATTCTGACAGGTATGAGATGATATCTCATCATGGTTTGGATTTGTATTTCCCTGATGATGAGTAATGTTGAGCATCTTCTCACGTGTCTGTTGGCCATCTGCATGGCTTCTTTGGAAAATTTCTATTCATGTCTTCTGACCGTTTCTTAACTGGGGTATTTGTTTTTTGGGTGCTGAATTTGATAAGGTCTTTATAGATTTTGGTTACGAACCCTTTATCAGATATGTCATTTGCAAATATCTTCTCCCATTCTATAGGCTGCCTTTTAGTTTTGTTGATTGTTTCCCTTACTGTTCAGAAGCCTTTTATCTCGATGAAGTCCCTATAGTTCATGTTTGTTTTTGTTTGCCTTGCCTTTGGCAACTTGTCTAGTAAGAAGTTGCTGTGGCCAAGGTCAAAGAGGTTGCTGCCTGTGTTCTCCTCTAGGATTTTTATGGTTTCCTGCCTCACATTTAGGTCTTTCATCCATTTTAAATTTATTTTTTTCCATGGTGTAAGAAAGTAGTCCAGCTTCATTCTTCTGCATGTTGCTGTCCAGTTTTCCCAATACCATTTGTTGAAGAGACTATTTTGTAATTGGATATTCTTTCCTGCTTTGTTGAAGATGAGATGACCGTATACTTGTGGGTCCATTTTTGGGTTTTCTATTTGTTCCATTGATCTATGTGTCTGTTTTTGTGCCAGTACCATACTGTCTTAATGACTACAATTTACAATATAGTTTGAAATCCAGAATCCTGATGCCTCCAGTTTTGTTTTTCTTTTTCAGGATTGCTTTGGCTATTCAGGGTCTTTTGTGATTCCATACAAATTTTAGGACTGTTTGTTCTAGCTCTGTGAAAAATGCTCATGGTATTTTAATAGGAATTTCATTAAATGTGTAGATTGCTTTGGGTAGTATAGACATTTTAATAATGTTTCTTCTTCCAATCCATGAGCATGGAATGCTTTTCCATTTCTTTGTGTCCTCTTCAGTTTCTTTCATAAGTGTTCAACAGTTTTCAGAGCATAGATCTTTTACCTCTTTAGTTAGGTTTATTCCTAGGTATCTTTTTTTTTTTTAAGTTTATTTATTTATTTTGAGACAGAGAGAGGGGGGCAGGGAATGAGGGAGGGAGAGAGAGAAAATCCTAAGCAGACTCCACACTGTCATCACTGAGCCCAACATAGGGCTTGAACTCAGGAACCATGAGATCATGACCTGAGCCAAAACCAGGATTTGGTTGCTTAATTGACTACGCCACCCAGTCACCCTTATTCATAGATATCTTAGTGTTTTTGTTGCGGTTGCAAATGGGATTGATTTCTTGATTTCTTTTTCTGATGGTTCATTATTGGTGTACAGAAATTCAATAGATTTCTGCACGTTGATTTTGTATCCGGTGACTTTGCTGAATTCATGTATTAGTTCTAGCAGGTTTTTAGTGGAGTCTTTCAGGTTTTCTACATAGAGTATTATGTTGTCTGGAAATAGTGAAAGTTTGACTTCTACCTTGCAGATTTGGATGCCTTTTATTTCTTTTTGTTGTCTGATTGCTGAAGCTAAGACTTCCAGTACTATGTTAAGTAGTAATGGTGAGCAATTGTTTTGTTCCTAGCCATAGGGGAAAGGCTTTCAGTTTTTCCCCACTGAGGATGATATTTTCTGTGGGTCTTTCATATATGGCCTTTATGATGTTGAGGTATGTTACATGCATCCCTACTTTGTTGAGGGTTTTCATCAAGAATGGATTCTGTATTTTGTCAAAAGCACTGTCAAATGCTTTTTCTGTATCTATTGACAGGATCATATTGTTCTTATCCTTTGTTTTATTAATGTGTATCACATTGATTGATTTGCAAATATTGAACCAGACTTGTAGATCAGGAATAAATCCCACTTGATTATGGTGAATAGTTCTTTTAATGTACTGTTTAATTTGACTTGGTAGTATCTAGTTGAGAATTTTTGCATCCATTTTCATCAGGGATATTGCCCTGTAATTTTCCTTCTTATTGGGGTCTTTGTTTTTGGAATCAAGGTAATGCTGTCTTCATAACTTAGAAGTTTTCCTTCTATTTCTATTTTTTGGAAAAGTTTGAGAAGAATAGGTATTAACTCTTCTTTAAATCTCTGGTAGAATTTCCCTGGGAAGCCATCTGGTCCAGGACTCTTGTTTGTTGGGAGATTTTTTATTGCAGATTCAATTTCTTTGCTGGTTATGGGTCTGTTCAAATTTTCTATTTCTTCCTATTTCAGTTCTGGTAGTTTGTGAGTTTCTAGGAATTTGTCCATTTCTTTCAGATTGCGCAGTTTGTAGGCATGTAAATTTTCATAGTACGCTCTTATAATTACTTATACTTCTGTGGTGTTGGTTGTGATCACTCCTCTTTAATTCGTTATTTTATCTATTCAGGTCCTTTCTCTTTTCTTTTTTATAAATCTGGCTAGGAGTTTATCAGTTTTGTTAACTCTTTCAAAGAACCAGCTCTTAGTTTCATTGATCAGTTCTACTGTTCTTTGTTTGTTTGTTTCTTTGTTTCTATATCATGTGTTTCTGCTCTAATCGTTATCATTTACCTTCTTCTGCTGACTCTAGGCTTTATTTACTATTCTTTTTATAGCTCCTTTAGGTATAAGGTTGGGTTGTGTATTTGGGACCTTTCTTGCTTCTTGATATAGGCCTGAATTGCCATATACATCTCTCTTAGTACTGCCTTTGCTGCATCCCAGAGGTTTTGGACTGTCATGTTTTCATTTCCATTTGCTTCCATGTATTTTTTCGTTTCTTCTTTAATTTCCTGGTTGACCCTTTTATTCTTTAGTAGGATGTCCTTTAACCTCCATGTATTTGAGGACTTCCCAAATTTTTTCTTGTGGTTGATTTCAAGTTTCATAGTGTTGTGATCTGAAAATATGCATGGTATGATCTCAGTCTTTTTGTACTTGTTGAAGGCGATTTGTGACCAGTATGTGGTCTATTCTGGGTAATTTTCCATATGCACTCAAAAAGAATATGTGTTCTGCTTCTTTAGGATGAAATATTCTAGATATGTCTGTTAAGTTTATCTGGTCCAGTGTGTCATTCAAAGCCATTGTTTCCTGGTTGATTTTCTGCCTAGATGATCTATCCATTGTAGTAAGTGGGGTGTTAACATCTTTTATTATTATTGTATTATTATCAGTGAGTTTCTTTATGTTTGTTATTAACTGATTTATTTATTTCGGTGTCCAAGTTGGGGGCATAAATATTTACAACTGTTAGATCTTTTTGATGGATAGACCCCTTAATTAGAATATAATGCCCTTTTACATTTCTTGTTATAGTCTTTGTTTTAAAGTCTAGTTTATCTGATATAAGTGTGGCTACCCCAGCTTTCTTTTGACATCCATTAGCATGATAGATGTTTCTCCATCCCCTCACTTTCAACCTGCAGGTGTGTTTAGGTCTAAATTGAGTCTCGTGTAGGCAGCATATAAATTCTTGTTTTTTTAAATCCATTCTGATATCCTCTGTCTTTTGATTGGAGCATTTAGTCCATTTACATTTGGAGTGATTATTGAAAGATAAGAATTTAGTGCCATTGTGTTACCTGTAGAGTTCGTGTTCCTAGTGATGCTCTCTGGTCCTTTCTAGTTTTTATTGCTGAAAGTCAATTTTTTTCCCCACCAGTCAAAAAGTCCCCCTTAAAATTTCTTGTAGGGCTGGTTTAGTGGTCACAAACTCCTTTAGTTTTTGTTTTTCTGGGAAACTCTTGATCTGCCCTTCAATTATGAATGACAGCCTTGCTGGATAGTGAATTCTCAGCTGCATAGTTTTTCCATTCAGCATGTTGAACATATCTTGCCACTCCTTTCTGGCCTTCCAAGTTTCTGTGGACAAATATGCTACAAACCTGATCTGTCTTCCCTTATAGGCTAAGGACTTTTTTTCCTTGCTGCTTTCATGATTCTTTCCTTGTCTGTCTATTTTCTGAATTTACTGATATGTCTTAGTGATGGCTGGCTTTTGTTGAATTTAATGAGAGTTCTCTGTGCTCCTTGGACTTTGATGTCTGTGTCCTACCCCAGATTATGGAAGTTTTTCAGCCATAATTTGCTCACATAAACCTTCTGACCCCTTTTCTCTTTCTTCATCTTCCAGGACTCCTATGATGTGAATGTTATTATGCTTTAATAAATCATTGAGTTCTTAAAGTCTGCCTTCATGATCACTGAGCTTTGTTTCCCTTTTCTTTTCAGCTTCATTATTTTTCATAATTTTATCTTCTACATTGTTAGTTCACTCCTCTGCCTCATCCATTCTCATTTTTGTGGCCTTCATTCGGGTTTGCATCTCATTTTTAATTTTGGCCTGACTAGATTTTACTTCTTTTATCTCTGCAGAAATGGATTCTCTGGTGTCTTCTATGCTTTTTTCAAGCCCAGATAGTATCCTTATAATCCTTGTTTTAAATTCTAGTTCAGACATCTTACTTATGACTGCATTGATTAAATCCCTGGCCACCATTTCTTCCTGTTATTTCTTTTGAGGTGAATTCCTCCATCTTGTCATTTTAGAGGAAGAAATAACAATAATAAAATTAAGTAAAGATTAAAAAATTTTTCAAATAAAATAAAGGAAGCTAGATCCTAAGTTTGTTTTGGTCTGCTTGTTAAGAGATGCTTGATAGAAAAAAGAGAAAAGAGCGAAGAAGAGAGAAAAAAATTAAAAATAAAAAAATAATACAATAATACAATACAATAAAAATTTTGCTCTTTCTGTATCCAAGTAACAAAAAAATAAAAAATAAAAGCAACAACAACAAAAACAAAAACAGTAGCATCAACAACAAAGAAAACAAAAAAAAGAATGAGCAAAAAACCCCAAAAGTAGCTAGATTCCCCCAGGAGTTGAAACTTTGCAGCAGTATGGTCGTTAGTGTAAGCTCATGGAAGGGATTTGTGGTGGTCCTTCTGGAGGGTCCTGCTGCTCTAATTCTCAGGCCAACTTGTCCTAATGGAGATATGCCTGGAAGATACAGGTGGGTAGGGCTTAGTGTAACAGCTCCATTCTCTTCTTGGTGGTGTTGTTTCACTCACTTCCGTTGATCAGT
Source organism: Panthera uncia (assembly GCF_023721935.1). NCBI lineage: Eukaryota > Metazoa > Chordata > Mammalia > Carnivora > Felidae > Panthera > Panthera uncia. The sequence goes on from NW_026059517.1 coordinate 23,566, forward strand.
GTTGGTGGGCTAATGGTGCAAATGGCTTTACCTCACTCTCTAGTCTCCAGACTGGGAAGTTAGTGCCCTCACAGATGCGTGATCAATCACGCCTCCTGTGTTCCCTGCTTCCATCAGTTCCCCACCTTCCCCCTGCCTGTGTCCAAGATGTCTACCTACCAGGCTGCACCTCTCTCCAGAGTTTTATCTCAGGCTCAGCTGTGTTTCAAAGCCTCACACTTCAGAGACCCATGTGGTTCGGACCCACAGTGATCTTCTGGGGGAGGATCTCACCACACTGTGGCCAGGGCCAGCTTGTCCCAGTAAATAGTCACACCACTGTGTGGTGGCAGCAGCTCAAAGATTATGCTAAATCACAACACACAGCTGCTGCCAGGTTTTGCTGCCCTCAGCTGGCATCTTTATTTCTATACAGGTGAATATGGTGGCTTGATGGAGCCCTCAGTGTGTTTTGCTCATGGAGAGGCCAAATCACCTCTACCAAAGGCACTCTAAGCAGGGAACTGCTTCTCCCTGTGTGACCCCAGGGATCCCCAGACCACACTGCTCTCACCCGGTGCTCTGCCCTGCTTCCTTGCCAGAGCAACACTGGGAGCTGGCCTCTGAAACTTCAGATTCTGTGCTCTGTACTTATAAAAAAGTGGTGATATTGAAACCGTCTCCTTATTCTCTTGTCAATGCTTTTGGAGAACAGTTTTCTTGTATTTGATTCAAATAACCAAATCTGGCATTTTATATATATATATATATACACACATATACACATATAATAACATATACATTAATGATATATATTCACATATTTATAGTGTTCACAATATATACTCACATAATTATAGATGTACATATATTACATATATTCATATATATATGAATAGACCTTTGTTTTTAAAAAAATTAACCATAAATTGAAAAATACAATAGAAACTACTCTAAGTCTGTATAGCTTTATTGGTAAAATATATCAAATACTTAAGGAAGAAACAATAATAATCCTACATAAAGTATTTCAAAATGTATAGGAGGAGGGATACTTTGCATGTTATTTCATAAGACCAGATTATTCTAAAACAAAAACCAGACAAAGACATTACAAGAAAAGAAAACTACAGACCAGTGTCCCTCATGAACACATGAACACAGACACAGGCACAGTCCTCCCATTAAAGAAATAATAAATCAAATTCAATAATATATGAAAAGCATAATATATCATCACTTAGTGAGATTTATCTCAGGAATGCAAGAATGATTTAACATTTGACAAATTAAAGTTCATTTCAGGAATATAAGTTTCATTTAATATTGAATAATCAGGGCACTTGGCTGGCTCAGTTGGAGGAGCATGCAACTTTTGATCTCGGCGTCGTGTGTTCGAGCCCCATGTTAGGTGTAGAGATTTGAAAAAAATCCTAAAAAAAAAAAAAAAAGAAAAATCAATGTTATTTACCATATTAATAGACTCCCGACAAACCCAGGAGAAAAGTTTTCTCATGATATTCAACATTCATTCATAATAAAAAACTTCTCAAATTAAGAATAGAAGAGAATTTCTTTAACTTAATAAAATACGTCTATTACAGACATATACCTAACATCAAACTTATTTTTTGAAATATTGAATGCTTTGTTTCTAAGGTGGGGAGCAAGGCAAAGATGTACTGATATACTGTCATCACTTCTATTTGACACTGCATTGCAGGGCCTACTCAGTGTAATTGAATAAGAAAAATAAAACATGAATGTAAGGGAGGAAACCATCAAAACCCTAGAGGAGAAAGCAGGCAACAACCTCTTTGACCTCAGCCACAGCAATTTCTTACTTGACACATCTCCAAAGGCAAGGGAATTAAAAGCAAAACTGAACTCTTGGGACCTCATCAAGATAAAAAGCTTCTGCACTGCAAAGGAAACACTCAACAAAATTAAAAGGCAACTGACGGATTGGGAGAAGACATTTGCAAATGACATATCAGATAAAGGGTTAGTATCCAAAATCTATAAAGAACTTATCAAACTCAACACCCAAAAACCAAATAATCCAGTGAAGAAATGGGCAGAAGACGTGAATAGACACTTCTCCAAAGAAGACAAGACATCCAGATGGCCAACAGACACGTGAAAAGATGCCCCATGTCACTCCTCATCAGGGAACTACAAATCAAAACCACACTGAGATACCACCTCACACCAGTCAGAGTGGCTAAAATTAACAACTCAGGAAACAACAGATGTTGGCAAGAATGTGGAGAAACGGGAGCCCTCTTGCACTGTTGGTGGGAATGCAAACTGGTGCAGCTGATCTGGAAAACAGCATCCAGGGTCCTCAAAAGATTAAAAATAGAACTACCCTATGACCCAGCAATAGCACTACTAGGGATTTATCCAAAGGATACAGGAGTCCTGATTCATAGGGGCACATGTACTCCAATGTTTATAGCTGTGCTTTCATAATAGCCAAATTATGGAAAGAGCTTAAATGACCATCAACTGATGAATGGGTAAAGAAGATGTGGTTTATATATACAATGGAATACTACTTGGCAATGAGAAGGAATGAAATCATGCCATTTGCAGTAATGTGGATGAAACTGGAAGGTATTATGCTAAGTGAAATAAGTCAGTCAGAGAGAGACATATCATATATTTTCACTCATATGTGGATCTTGAGAAACTTAACAGAAGACCATGGGGGAGGGGGAGGGGAAAAAAGTAGTTACAGAGAGGGAGGGAGGCAAACCATAAGAGGCTCTTAAATACAGAGAAAAAACTGAGGGTTGATGGGGGAGTGGAGGAGATGGGAAAATAGGTGATGGACACTGAGAAGGACACTTGTTGGTATGAGCACTGGGTGTTGTATGTAAGCGATGAACCACAGGAATCTACCCCAAAAACCAAGAGCATACTTTACACACTGTATGGTAGCCAATTTGACAATAAATTATATTAAAAAAGAAAACAAAAGGAACAGAACATTGCTATTATTATTATTATTTTAAATGCTTATTTATTTATTTTGAGGCAGAGACAGCACAAGTGGGGGAGGGGCAGAGAGAGAGAGAGAGAGAGAGAGAGAGAGAGTTCCACGTAGGCTCCACTTTCAGCACAGAGCCCAATGTGGGGCTCAGTCTCGTGAACTGTGAGATCATGATCTGAGCTGAAATCAAGAGTTGTGTGTTTGGCTGGCTGAGCCACCCAGGTGCCTCATAACGTCACTATTATTCAAGCATGAGCCAAAGGCCATCAGTCCCAATTGACAATCAGCTCTTTATGTTGAAGATTGTTTGTGTCACTGGGATGGGAGCCATGCTGAAAACAGGTGCAGAACTTTGAGACACCTGCCCCTGCTCATCTCATTAGGTGGCAAGACTTTCCTTCTCTCACCAATACTCATTTAGGTGGGTTGGAACTGCAAACCTTTCATGCCTTTTGCTTTTTCTGCTTTGTTATAGTTTGCCTGTAGCTTTGCTTGGAAAAGGAGAATCTACTGAGTCAATGGGTTTATCTTCTTTATTTCTGGTTAGTTTCTCTTTTTACTTAAAACATACAGAAAATTTTAAGCTCATAGTACATCAGGGGATGTTTAGATCTAAAACAAACTCTTTCATCAAAAGAAAAACAAAAACAAAAATGAAAGAAAAATAAGACATGAATTGGAAAACAAGTAGCAAAACTGTCTTTATAGATGACATAATAATATATGTAGAAAATCTCAAGTAATCTACTAATAGATTAAAAAACTAATAGATCCAGTAAATGAATTTAGCAAAATTTCAAAATACAAGTTCAACGTATAAGAATCAATTATATTTCTATATTATAGCACCAAATAATTGGATAATGAAATTACTTTACTTATCCATATGTGAAGATACACCTTTCTAGAGTTGGAGATTGTCAACAGAAAGTGTATGTGGATGGTTCATCCCACTTACTGGATATTTTGTTGGCTATATTACTTTTATATACAGTTGACCATGACTGCCTTTTCCCATTTTATCATAAGTATTAAGTTAGGAGAGTTAGGAGAGGCTGTTATATAGGATGCTAGTAGCTAAATGTCAATTAAGTCTTCTGACTTTTTAAAAGTAAAATAGTTATTCTTAACATAATCTTGATGAATACGTTTTTAACAACTTATTTAAGATAAACTTTGGTGTCATTTACTTGACTAATTGATATAAACTAGTCTTTGTAATTTAGAAACTGATAGAGAAGGCTGAGGTTTAAGGGTATTGCTCTCTAAGTGCTTAGATTGGGACAATAAAAGAAGAGAATTAAAATAACTTCTTAAAGGCACAGCTACTTTGAATTGCACACAATTTGTAATTAGATAAAATCAGTAATTTCTCCTCTGACCGATAATGTTGGGATTAGTGGCTCTTTTAAGCAGATGGAGCCATTACCAAATTGCTCTAGAGGAAAAAGAAAATGACAATTTATTTCTCCATTTAAATATAAATTCCCTAAAGTAATTATTCTCAGATTAATTCTCCTATGCCTTCATCGCAGTTGCCACCAGATGATAATCATAGTTCAATTCGCCTTCCGTGGGGGGAAAGGGAAACTTGTGCAACACACACATACATGTACTAACCAAACCAAGGTTGAAATGTAGGTGTCGAAATTCATTCCCTGGGTGAATGTGCACCATGACTGAAACTGTATCTGTGCTGAAGGCAAAATCTGCTACAAAAACAACCAGCTCATCAGCTTGAACTCAGGCATTAATATCTTTTGTCCTTTGACTTGAAAAAGATAGTATCTTCCAGGAATATTAGGAGGCTAAAACACTGCATCCGAGTAGAAAATTTCCTTTTGTAGAAGACAGTTATTGAGATGAGCATTCTTCATTATTTAGTGTCTAATTTATTAGATAAATAATGAATTACATTTGTGGAAATCGTTTTCTAACATAAACTTAAGAGCTTGACGCAAACTAAAATTAATTATATAGTTGACAAACAGCAGAAGTCAGAGATCTAGAAGACCGTGACAAAAAACAAACCAAAGTAATTCAAACAAAACAAAATAAAATCTCTGTAACTTCTGCAACTCATCACCATGACCAATGCTTGAGGTTATTCCCCATTTATGAGGTGAGGAATTACATCAACTCATACTGATTTTTGCTGTGTGTGTGTGTACACATAACAATTGTTGAGTTGCCAAGGACCTTCAGTTTCAGGGAATAACAAGACCGTGAAAAGAAGTCGGTTTTATTCTAAGAATGAAGGAATGAATACATCACCAGGGTTAACCAGACAGAATGACTAGAATAACTCAGTGCTGACTTAAGTGAGGGAGTCATTGAATGAAACCTGATAGCTTAACAGAGCAGCTGAAGGAAAGTCAGGTAAAACAGATGGTATTGAGGGATTATAAAGGACTGGATATGGTGATAGTGAGGTAAAAGTTACCAGGTACAAAGCCTATGGGCCAAGGAGTATATAGGTGACTCTTCTTTTTTTTTTTCCTTTTTTAAATATGTCCTTATTTATTTCTGAGAGAGAGAGAGAGAGTGCAAGAGGGGAAAGGAGACAGAATGGAAGCAGGCTCTAGGCTCTGAGCTGTCAGCACATAGCCTGATGTAGGTTCAAACTCATGAACCGTGAGATCATGACCTGAGCTGAAGTCAGAAGCTTACTGACTGAGCCACACAGGCGCCCTTCGGTGATTCTTAAAAGATGATCAGATGTCAGGCAATGGTTGAATCTTTACTGATAGGTTTGTTGAAGTTGACTGTAGGGCATCCTTTGGAGATAAGTCTTTTGTTCTATATGTGGTAACTGTTTTGAGTCTGCTGTTTTCTTTTTCAAGCCATGGTCAGATGTAGTGGAATATTAGTTTCTGTCTATGAAAAAAATCTTGAATGTCTTGAATGAAGTTTTTAATATCAGGACTACTTAATGGTCCCAGACTGTGCTAGCAAATGAGTAGCCTCAGATCTGAGATGCTAGAGAGGACATTGATTGGACACCAAGGCTAGCTTCACCACATACACACACACACACACACACGCACACACACACACACACATGCACACAAATACACACATACATGCATGTCATGTTTTAGGTTATATACAGTCTTGGGAAGGTGAATATGGTTGAGGAGATGAATTGGAGGAAAACGGACAGATTTGGAGCTCTGGTTCAACAACAGGCAAGAGACAAGTGAACAAAAACTGACAAAGAATCAAGACAAGATGATGTCCTATTAAGGTTCTATGTCATATTAAGGGAAAAAAATAGTATAGGGCATAATTATAAATCAGAACACTTAAAGATATGCTTATCTACTAGAATATTGAGGAGAGTGGTGAGAAATGAGGGGAAAAATCCTATATTGTCAAAGTTGGTTGATATTTTCAACATTGAGGCATTCAGAGGAAAGTATTTATAATTCTGAGTTTACAACCTGATATGAATAATGCATATAATAAGATATTCATGTGGGACACATATTACTGAACATAAATCTGTTATTTAACAGAATTTTCATGTTTAGATTAATTGTGGTTCATTAAGGCTTAAGAGAGAAGTATCACTTGCACTCAGGGCTTACTCATGCTCTGGGAACACTACCAAAAAAGCAGGAAAAAATCATTTTAGGAAGTCTTTAAGAAGTAATAAATAGTAAGAGCTGCTTCACTTCTGGAGACCGGGACAGAAATACAGGATACCCCTCTGCAGTAGGATTTTAATTCAACATCATTAATATTTTTCACACCCAACACTTTTTCCTCCCTATCATAACTATCTGGACTTTTGCTGTATCTCCTAAGAGGTTTTCCTTTTATGGCTGGCGCCACTCTAATATAGAATGAGCTTTCTAAAAACATTTCCTGTTTAACATCCTTCAATTGTTCCTGAAAGCCCTCCTCTAAACTAGTGTGGCATAAAGGGCTCTCAAGTTGCAGCCCTTCATTAATTCCACTGTCCAGTCATGAACTGAGTGAAGTAAGTCTCCTCAGTGTTATGCTTTCTTTACACATTTTGAGTATCTTCTTCGTTTATCCAGAGCACATTCCTCATATGCACTTTTTCCTTCTGTCTCCCAAAAATTTGGCTCCTATGGTATGTAGCAAGCCTTCCTTGACTCTCCCTTTGTCCTCAGTTTGAGCAAATCATAGCACTCATTTCATTGTGCTGTCATTGTGTTTCTTATCTGGTTCCTTAACTTGAATCAAGGTTCCTTGAGGATAAGAACTCAGTCTTATTCATCTTTGTATTTCCATTACTTGGCATAGTAACTGACACTATAGGCCACCCAGTAAACGTTTATTGAATAAACAAATGGACTACAACCTGGCAAGAACCAAATTTTAACCAATAGGCAGGGCCTTCTGGAGTCTACATGTGTTTTGTGTTAGGACAGTCTTTAACCACCTTCCCCATTTCCTTATTCAGATTAAGCCTCTATTGGAAGGTGGGCAAAGGGCTAGCAGTTGAAGATCACACTTCCTGCCTCAAAAGTTCCTCAGCCCAAGCCCACAATGCAATCTCTCTACTCTAAACTATTTTAAAAAGATACTTGAGTGGTTTTACTTAGGGAGGTGATAGGTTGTAATGAGTCATCCCAGTTCTATCAGTCACATTTGTAACCAGTAGTAATTTACCTCCTGACATGGAACTCCACTCTGACAAGTACTTGGGTGAAGAGTATATCTACAAAATGTATGGGCAGATTAGGTATTGATCTTGGGACTTTAGAATTAAATTTTTCTACGGAGTTAATGAAACTATGTAAATTTCATACCTATAATTAAAGCTTTATTGGCAGTTTTGTTAATTTATGTTCTTTAGCCCAGATCAATATATGTCAAATAGAAACCACAAAAGTGTGAAGAAAAATCACAGTGGCAAAAAATTCTGTTATAAGGAATCTTAATTGTTCCATCTCATTTAACATCTTGAAGATGCTGAAACCGAGGACCAATCTATATTTACCATAATTGTGATGTTTGTTATCTCATTTTATTTTTTTAAATGTTTATTTATTTTTGAGAGAGATTGAGGGGGGGGGGAGATTGTGAGTAGGGGCAGATTGTGGGTAGGGGCAGAGAGAGAGGGAGACAGAATCCCAAGTAGGCTCTGCACTGACAGTTCTCGAACTCAGGAACCATGAGATCAGGAGCAGAGCTGAAATCAAGAGTCAGACACTTAACTGTTGAGCCACTCAGGTGCCCCATTATCTCATTTTCTGATGTGTTTGCTACCTCATTTTTTTGAAATCCATTTTACATAATACTTATGGACTATTACCCTCCCCCCCATTTTTCAGAATACATTTACAGCAGGTGGGAAAAAAATTGCAGTAAATGAAATAATGTATTTTTTTCAGGTTATTTACAAAAATTATTCACTGAAGTGTATTTCTTAGAAGAAAAAAATAGAACAATAAGTATAACCAACAAAGTTTTGTTTTGTTTTTTAAGTTCAGGTAATATTGCACTATTTTCTTCTAGTCCAACATTCTGCATTAGTAAGTCAAGGGGTTTAGTCATGAGGTGATGAGACTTAGCTTTATTACATCCTGTTAGAATCATTAGCCACCATTGTCTGAGTCCCTTGCATCCTCTGATGAACCTCACAAAGATCATTCAAGCGATGGTAGTAAGGAATTGGTACTTTCAATCATTTTTTTGTCATTTTTACAAGGACATCTAGTGAGTGAGTTTAGATTTTATAGCATATCATAAAAAGGGCAAGTAAAAGATAAAGCTGTTTTTCTATAAAGATAATTTTCTGAGAGAACTGTAACTTGTAAGGTCCCTTAAGTGTTACTCTGCGGCAAGGTTCTGAAGGTAAGGTAGGAAAGACAAGGATCCATTTTGATTATTCTACGATAATGTGTAGAAATGAAGTCTGGAAATAAGGTTTGATGATTAAAATTAGAATTTACTGTTAAAAATAAGTGCTAAATGGAACTAGTAATATTGCAAAATAATAGGATCAACACAGCACTACAATTATGAATTTCAAACTGAATTCAGTTGTTCATTAATTGTAGTCAAGGTAGCAAAAATAATCAACACATTGTCTGACCCTTTTTGCATTCAATATATAATAATTCCATTTCTTTGGTCTGAGGTTGTATGTTTCATTTTCACCTACAAACAGATCTGTTTTTCTTGTATTCTCGTCCAATTTAATAAAAGAAGAACTGATAGAAAGTTTCCATTTTCTCTAAAGATCTGTGTTTACAGCTTATGGCAAGTGATTTTTTTCCCCCTCCCCGGTCCAAGGTATAGGTCTTTGAAAATAAAATCTGAATGTGTGGATTTCAACTTGCGTTGTGTAAAGATTTTCAGCTGAGCCCATGAGACTCCTGGTAATCTAACCTGAGATGGGTAAATACATTTTTCAAAATTTCTCTTGTCTTATGTAATTAGAATATTAAATGAATTGATAAGTTATGAATTCTTTCTAATGAATAATAAACACATATAAGAGTTAGAAGATGGGATATTTTAATAAAGATTGTAAATATGAATATAATTTATATATTACTGACTTAAGGAATTTTATATTTTATGTAAGAACACACTCAGAAAATTACCAACCAAGTAAACATGAGTTAATCAATTTTAATTGTTCAGACAGTGCTTTGGTCCTCTTACCGGTTTTTTTTTGATAATGCCAAGAATCTTATTTTTCCTTGTATAGTAAACATGGAAAAACACCCAATACAATAGATTTCCAGCTGAAAGAATTCCAGATAAAGTTTTATTGTACTTCTACACAAACACACACACCCTACATATGCATACACATATTTATCTAAGCAGACTAGAAAAAACAGTTTTTTATATCTGGCCTCATCATCTCTAAAGACATCTTACTAATATGTATTAAGTAATTTATCTCATAATAAATCCATCAGCCAATAAGTCTAATTACTTTAAACAGTCATTATCATAGACAGTCCATCATCCATCCATAAAATCGAGAATTCTTAAACCATTTAATCCCCAGAACATTAATGTCCTTATTTTCTAATCATCTAGTAATGTTTACGCCTGGCTTTTGCTTTAGTAGCTTTCTATAATAGCACTCTGGGGCATGAGATTTCATTTAACAAGAAGATAGGATGTTTGATTCATATTTTTAAAGAGCCTACTATAGTATCTTTTCCCTAAAAGATGAATACATAAGTATTTTGGTGAACAAAGAAGAAAATCAAATGACATTTTCTTGTGAAAAAGCAGCAGCTGTTTGCTTATCTCGTGAGAGCTATGAACGCTTCAGTACTCTGTGCTGAGAAATATCTTCTCCTTCTTGTAGTCATAAAATATATGCTGCCTCTAGAAGCAATCTTTGCGGTTAATTTTTTTTTAATGGATGAACAGATTTCTAAAAAAAAATTGGTTTTAGCTTTCAATGTTTGATGTCAGTTTAATTTTTCCTAAAATTGAAAAAAAAAACTTTTTTTGAGCAATGTGAGGATGGAAATAAGCATTTTAATTAAATTATCAGGATGTGGTTTTGTTTCTGTATGACTGGCCAAGCCAACTGATTCTAAGTATGTCTGGTTGTATTTCCTAAACCAGAACCAGTTTTGCTATCTTGGAGATTAAGTCATGGTTCTTAAAATTATTTTATGTTAAATAATTAGGACCTGCACTTTTTCTCCAAAGTATTAATTTTGATGCTTTGAAAGACAGAAGTCTTCCTATGCCATTACAGCACTTACCTAAAATGTGAAAATATTTGTAAATCACATGTATTCATTGAAAGACAGCATGTGTAATTATTGAGAGATTGCTAGGAAAAAACCCATAGTATTGGTTAAATAGTTGATAAAACTTATTTTAATAAAAAAAGTATATATCCTATTAATATTGAAGTAATAGAACATACTACTGAATTGGATAATTCTTGATGCATCAGGAATAATTACTTGTCCTACCTCAGCATCCTTGCTTATAAGTAACATTGTATCTCCCTAGATCTCTGTCCTTCATCATTAGCTCCTCCTCTGCATAGTCATTTGGAGTACTGGCTCTTCTTTTCTACTTTCTACCTCCCTCCCTGCCTGTGCTGTTGGTTTACTCCACTTGACTGAACTTTGCATTGACTTCTGCTCTTAAGTTCTGGTTTTCCCTGTTCAGTAGTTTTTGTCTATACCAAGAACCACCCCTAAAACCTAGTTCTATAGTCAGGCACTCCACTACTCCACCTTGTTTGTGTTGGTTTTCCTTGTTAACAATATAGTCCTGGTAGCTGGGATCCTGAACACCATGGCAGTCTTGCTATAATGTTTATCTAAACTTCAAGACCTGAATCCTCTATCTTGGTACCTTGTTTATCCAGTTAAAAATCTAGGTGCCAAGTATTGCTTGAATTGTGGCATGAATTCTGTGGTAAGCAAGAATATCCCTTTTAAGGAAGGGTGCCCAGATGCAGGAAGTGTGGTGGACAGCCACCTCCAGCTGCCGTCTCCTTCAAGGTCAGGCTTGGCTGTGCAAAGGTTCTTCCTCCGAAGGGATGGCCTTCCTGAATTTGCCTGCATGCAGTGAGGTAGGGACGTACCATCTGACCATTTTTGGCCTGATACAGGATAACTCAGATGAACAAAATGTGCTTCAGAACTCGCCGTCTAGTTGGTTGAAGACTATTGGGTCTCTATCACAATTAAGCTTCTCATTCTGGCCAGCTTCTCATTCCTCCTTCCTCTCATAGGCCCTGATCATCAGTAAATATTTTATACCTCGATCATCTCAGTATCTGTTACCACAGTACTTGACCTTCTGTGCCCTTCAAAATATTCAGCTGTTTCAGAGTTCCTTTCCCTATATTCCTATAGGCTCACTGTGAAGCCTCATTTCAATCTTATTATCTGACAGCTGTTAATCCTGAGGAGTGTAGCATTGAGTGAAGAAGACGTAAGCATACCAGAGGCCCATGGAAGTGTCAAGCCCAGTGAATCATTCTCACTGAAAAAGTTAAGCCTATGGTAAGAACACTGTATCACAGGCTCCTAGGTGATGGTAACAGGGCTTCTGAATCAGAGGACCTAGAAATGGGCTTCTGCAGTGTCAGAAATCAGATGGGATAAAAGGGACTTACAGTCTTAGTGAAGGACTCATCTTGAGAAAAGATGGAGCATAGCTTGAAAAGAGAAACCCCGATGACATGAGTGTGGTAGGGTTGTATGTGGAGTAGTAAAGGGTATGTATTTTGACCCCAGAACTCCCTCCACACACATATTATACACTCGGGCCTGGAAACATGATACTGGAAACTCTACCAGGGAGAATCATAGAGGCATACAGAAGAGAAACTTCCGACGTCTTGGGTTTTTAACCACAAAAGTATTGATCCAGGTGTAACGAAGGAAAGATTAGAAGAATATTTGATCATGTAGAGTCAACCATCCATATATTCCCTCTCTATATCCTCTTACATGGAAATCTCTGAGCTTGGAAGGGGGATAAAAAGAACCTGAGTGGCGTTGGGTGAATGGTATCCATCTGTACTCAGGCCTGTTTCTAGTGGGGGCTGGAGGCCAAATATGAACCTTTAAATATGGCAGCTTAAGAGTGGAGGAGATACATATAATATTCTGAGAATAGTTTGGGAAGAGGCATAGCAACTGTCTGTAGCACAACCACATAGAAGCCTTAGATAGAACAAGAATGGAGAAGGCTCAGTGACAACCTCAAGGCTTCCCCAGAAGCTGGCAGAAGGTAATACTTACCATCTCCTAGTGATTTTTTTGCTCTGATAGTTGAAGTCTTGAGACCCACAGAAAGGTTTCCTGCAATAATTATCTCAAAATCTGAATCCTGATACTGGTATGTGGTCTCCCTAACTAGAAACATAGTTGCCCCATGTTGCTTGGATTATGACTGGATCACCCAAGCCCTTCACACACTGTGACTGGCCTGTTCTCTCATCTTGGATGGTAGTTTTGCAAACATTATGAATGAATGTACCATCAGATAACACCTGGAGGGATGGCTTCACTCTAGAACTGTGCTTTCTCATATTTTAACTACTAACACATCTGAAATGTGGCTAGTCTGCATTGAGATTAGGCCATACAGTGTATGTAGAATATATACCATATTTTAAAAGCTTAGTATCTTTTCTCGTGTGTCTCCTAGAAAATTTAAAATGGCAGCTGTGGCTTATATGATGTTCCTACTGAATAGCACTGGTCTAGACATGCCATCAAGCAAAGTCCATGACAAAATCGTTCTATATATTAACAGCCCTGGCATGCAATGTATAGAGAGCATAAAGTGGACAGTTCCGGGGTGCCTGGGTGGCTCAGTTAATAAGCGCCCAACTCCTGATTTTGGGTCAGGTCATGATCTCTCATGGTTCGTGAGATCAAGCCCTGCATGGTGCTCTGTGCTGATAGCCAAGCTTGGGATTCTCTGTCTCCCTCTCTCTCTGCCCCTCCCCCCTGCTCGTGTGTGTGTGTGTGTGTGTGTGTGTGTGTGTGCACGTGCGTGCGTACACAACCATGCTCTCTCTCCCTCTCTCTCAAAATAAATAAATAAAAATTAAAAAAAAAAAAAAGTGGACAGCCCTATCCCTGCTTCAGTCTTGTAAAAGCCTCAGAGCTCCAGGCTCTAATATAGAGATAAGGGGGTCACTAAGGAAATACTAATTTTTGACTGAATTTAAACTTGAAATGCCTAAAAAATATCTTAAGTTTCTGAGTTTACCTGGACAATTCTAGATAAATCTTTTTGTGCTTAGGTAGAAATGAATTTCCAAGATAGAAAAGAAGAATAAGGAAGGTCACAATTTCTGCTGGTCTGAGTTTATGACTCATGACAAATATATCCTGTAACTAGTATTTGCATAAATCATGCAAAAGCTGGGCCATTAAATGGAGCAGAGGCAGAGTCCAATGGGTTCAGTGTAAAATAGACAGTGACAGAGACATAAGAATTTGTTTTTAAAACCAACCAGGGTCAAGTGCAAGTGCATGTCCAGTGTTCAGTGCCCAGCAAGCAGAGTGGTCCTAGCCAATTTCATTGGAAGCATCAGCTAACCCTGCCATATTTAGAGCAGTAGCCAGCTACAGCCCATTCATATTTAAAGGGCCTGTATTGAGGCCTACCACAAAGCAAATTAAAATCTATTATAGTATAAATTCTGCCACTCTACATGGGCCTGAGAGGTCCAAAGTGAGAGGTGATTGGTAGAGACTGAGGCTGCTGGTGATGAAGGTGTATCTGATTTACACTGGAAATACTGCAGATTAAAAAACCCAACAAAACCACCCCCAGGCTGTCAGCTCACAGAGTCACGAAGGTTGGCTTACTCTCTACAGGCTTTATTAAGTACCTAATCAAATTAAATCAGGGAGAACCAAGCCAGGCATAAAGTCCTATTGAATCTTATTTAGGTCAATCAATCATGGCAGTTGAGACCTGGAGGGCATAATTTGAATATCATGTATGCAAGCAAGATGAATGTGCAGGTGTGGCAGGGGAAAAGCGACCTGAAGACTTGGTTAGGAGCTGGTTTCAGAGAAACTATATGGGTTTATCAGTAGAATTCACATGTCTTAGCAGAGTAAGGTTGGTAGTATCTCAAGCCCCAGTCTCGTGCCTTAAATAAGATATATAGAAGCTTTCAAACTCATTAAAGGGTAAGGAGATAGAAGCTAAATGGAGTTGAGCTGGCTGAGCCAATACTGAGCCAGTATTATTTTAGTTTCCAATAGTGGGATTTACTTACGGATAGAGTTTAAAATGGTTATGGTGTCAGAGTTTCCTAGGAATGGTTAGTTTCTATGCTTTTAGATTTCTCTGTGACATTTTTATTCCCATCTAGGCCTAGGTCTGCATTTAGATCACTAATATTGGCACTAGTTCAGGCCAGAGCTCTACACTGAACCATGTGATAAGTGATATCTCATTAACATACCTTAAAAACATTCTGCTCTGAAGATTGAAATGAATGTTTTCTTGGAAATAAATGCATGTGCTTATGGTAAATCCATTAGCGAGATGGGTAATTTGACCACAGGTATTGCATGCTGTAAATATTAATACTCTGTTTTGGTTATTAGATTTTAAAAAAGGGTAAAATGTTGAGATGAGAAAATCACACATTGATCATAGGGGAATTTGGTCAAAGATGGATTCTTTGGGACTTCTGTGGGTTGGAAAGTCAGGGAAGAGGCAGAAATGATATCTGTGTCATAAGAGTCAGTAATTTAATGGCCATACAGGCTATTTAATGGCCATACAGTAATTTAATTTGCCAGCAGGCAAATAAAGTCATGTTTCTGTCATTTGAAATTGACTTGGAAGAGGCCTTTGTGATGATTTTATCCAACTCTTATCTTATGGGCCCAAATAGTGAGAGCTTAGTTCAATGTCCTTGTGAGCAGATTAGAACTAGATTCCCCTGTTTAGCCTGATGTTCTTTCTACTGTAATGCAGGCTTTCCTTGATTTTATTATTTTCCTTTGTTTTTGAGAGATTAATTTTTCAAATAATAAACATATAGCCACCATTTACAGAAAACTTAGAGCCTTCCGGGGACTGAAATTGTTAAGAGTATTCTTATGTCTATTGTGCTGACAAGGAAATGAGCACTGAGATGTTCAATTACCTTCCCAAGGTCACACAGACAGAAAGTGGCACACAACCAGGGATTCAGTGCATTGGTGTCAGTCTGGTTCCAGAGAGTAAATGTCCAGTGTTACATAAATGTGCAAAGTGTAATCAAATCCAGCAAAAGGAGGGATGTGAAATGATCCATAGCTTTAAACATACTTTTTTTGAAAGGAAAAAAAAAAACCCAACAGATCCTATTACAGTCATGGAGTTGTTAGCCTTTTATTAGGAGTATGTTACCACATTGTTTAGAGTCCCTCCCTCTGTTTAAATCACACTGGTGATGGTAAAAACATCCCCATCTTTTGGGTAGGGAAGTATTGATGAACTCTTTTAAAGGACAGACTGTACTGAAATTAAGAGGAGCTCTGACTTTTATACTTCAGAACTAAATAGATTGAAAGAGTAACCAAGCAAAATTTTGAAACCTGGTTTAAGAGTGTATGAAGAGCAGCTTATACAGAAGGAAGAAAATACCACAAAGGAATAAATGTACATCATTTTTAGCTTTATTATATAATGTGGCATATAAGAAAGTATACTTGTTTTTGAATTTACAAATGTCACAATAATTTTTAATGTTAATAGTATTTTTCTTCATCCTCACATCTTTTTTGGGGAAGAAGATACATGGAAAAATTTTGTGCGTAAATGGGGAATGTGAGAAATGATTTTCTAAAGTTCAAGCTTGTCTGTGTCATTAGAGACAGGAAATGTGCTCAGAATATCCAAGTAATGTAGGACACCTAACGGGCCAAAACATCTAGGTTCCTTAATTCTTTATGATGACTTAAAAGCTGAAAGACCACAGTCTCATGTTGAGCATGGAGCCATTAACCATACAGCAGACAGCAGCCTTTCCCAGCTAATACTAAATTAGAATTACAAACTGCCTGGTTTTATGGTTATGGTCACAGTGCTGGGTTTTTGTTTGCTTGTTTGCTTGCGTGTTACTTTTATTTTGTTCGTTTGTTTATTTTGCAGTTGTTACTTGTACATTTCCAGAGCGTTCTTTTCTAAAATTTAGAATCAGATGTAGTTAAAGGAAAAACAAAAGAGCACATTTTTACAATTTCACAAATCACGGAAGCATCATCACCTATACCTCTTATTGCCTCTGAGCACCTATTTTCTCTCTATTCATGATACCAGCTTGAAGCCCGAGTGGCATTGAAGTTCTCAAAATTTATGATAATGCAAGAGCAGCAGTAAGGATTCTAAGAGCCTAAGGTAGATGAATGGATGTGTGTGGTGGGGTGGATAAATATGTGGTCATCGAAAGAGAAGAAGAAAACGGCACTCTGAGCTCCGTATCAGTGAGGGCAGAGTTAAGGAAATAGAAAGGGAGCTAGGAATTTCAAAAGAGGGGGATCTTTGTATAGGAACTTTGTAACAAACTTCTGGAAGGGCTAGAGGAATAAAAGAGAAAAAAGAGGAGAATTGAAGGAACAAAAAGGAGGAAAGGTTGATACCCTGAGATGCAGAAACAACTAACACCCCTAGGCTGGAGCTCATGGGGCTGTCCCCGCATCCTGCGCTGCTGGGAACGCTGGACCCGCAGAGGTGGCTGCCACTGCAGGGCTCCAGTATCTTCAGTCACCCGAGGCCAGAGCTGCTGCAGCAGCCTTCTTGTTGGTGTCCGAAACCTCTCTTCCTCCTGCCTTCTCTTCTGGCGATGCCTCCCATTAGCAGGCCTTAATCAGGAAGCAGACAGAAAAAGGAGTTTGTGAAATGGAGTTTCAGCCTTTCGACCTCAGCTGTCCAAGGCAGAGTATGAAAGGGTAGGTGAGTGGCTGCACTTGAACTTGCAATAAACTACAAAATCACCATCAACTTGAATCCAAAATCTTCAGCATGCCAAGAGTTCTGAGAAACACTAGCACAGGCATCACTTTTACATTTTGTTTATATGTTTGGCTAAGGACATTTCAATCTACAGTCTATTGCAGGGCATGGTAATCTTTTGTAAAGGTCCAGATAGTATTTCAGGCTTACGGGCTATACAGTCTGTAGAAACTACAAGCTCTGTTACCGTGGCATGAAAGCAGCCGTGGACAATATGAACATGAGCATAATTGTGTTACAATAAAACTTCAGGTACAGAGACAGGTGGCTGGCCAGCGGGTCATAGTTTGTGGATGCCTGACTTATTGAATGACAGAGACCCAGTGCCTAAAAGACTGTACAACGATGTGAAAAATATGAACCTATTGTGAGCGTAATTTAATGCTGTATTAACTTTGATTTAATTTGCCAATCTTTCTTTGAAGAATGCATGTATTGTGAATACGAAAAAAGTCTACGTAAGTCCTATTTTATGTTGTTGATGATTTCAAAATACTTAGAAGGTATAATCCTCTTAATTTATTTGCAAGTGGACAGTTGAGTGAAAGAATTTGGACCAGAAGAGGTTTTGTCTCAGAATCCCTTTGTAAAAGTATCTCAGATCCCATCATAGAAAAAGGAGACCCGTGAACAAAATCCAAAATATATCTGTCTGGATGACAGAAAACACAGCTTAGCATTGTGCCAGGCCATGGAGGCCATCAGTGTCTATATGAGAAGCCCAAAAGTATTCAGAAGGTAATTAGCATTTGAGTAATAAGTTAAGTTTATGAAAACCTGGCTCAAACCTGTCAGAAACTAGAAAAAGAGCTCTGGCATGGTTACAACACTCCCTTGATAGTTTGTTTCTACAACATAACCTGGAATATCTAGACTGATATGTTCAGTGACTAAATTAATGTCTTTGTGGGCATTTTCTTAAATTTGTCATATATAATTAAAATTCTGTTAATGTAAGCAAAAGCTGACCTAATATTCAACTCTTTAAATAAAGTGTCTAATAGGGACCTCTTTAATTGTTGGCAGATTCTGGGGTTAGAAGTAGAATAGCTTTTATTTAAAGAAATTTGTTTCCAAGTCAATATTGGGTGTTTTCCCTTATTTATTGATCCTTCTGTTCTGAAGCATATAAGCCAAACTAATCATTATTCAAATTCTGAGTTTATGGGAGGTAGGTATTTATGATACAGACTTAATACCTTGGAAGAAGAATAAGATTTCATAATCTTGCAACCTGAAACACATTTATTTTAGCAAACACAGTATGTTAGATGATGTCTAATTCATCCATTTTTAGGATTTGCATTTGATATTTTAATTTGAATACTTAGTAAAACATTAAATAGAACCACCAAATGATTCAGCAGTCCCACTTGTATGTATCTGAAAGAATTAAAATCGGGATCTTGGAGAGATATCTTCATGTTCATTGAAGCATTATTCACAATAGTCAAGATATGGAAACAAGTTAAGTGTCTATTTGTGGATGAATGAATACAGAAAATGTGGTATATACATGCAATGGGATTCAGCCTTAACAAGAAAACAAGAAAAATCCTGCCATATGTGACAACATGGGTGAACCTGGAGGACATTATGCTAAGTGAAATAAGCCAGTCACAGAGAGACAAATACTTTATGATTCCACTTATATGAGGTATTGAAAATAGTCAAGCTTACAGAAGCAAAGAATAGAATGGTAGTTGCCAGGGGTTAGGGAAGAAGAAAATGGAGAGTTGTATGTAGTTCAATAGGCATAAAGTTTTAGTTACGCAAGATGAAATTCTAGAGATGTGCTATACAACATTGTGCCTACAGTTAACAATACTGTATTGTGACTTAAACATTTATTAAGAGGGTTAATCTTATGTTAAGTCTTCTTACCTCAATAAAAAAATTAAATAATGTATGTTCAAGGGCTACTAAATTTGCATAATGATTTTCTCAGACAATATGATTGGCCAATCTCCTAGTGAATCCTTAAGAGTACAGAATAATAGGGTAGCTTTTGTTTATATAATCAGAATAGGGAAGATTTAAGTCACATGAAATTGTCAGGCAATGATAGGCTACATTACAGTAATAAATAATCACCAGGGACATTCTGAATGTGCCTGAACCTCCATTCCTAGAAATAAAACATTTTCTTCTTATTCAAGTGTATGGGTGGGTACTCAAGTTTACCCTCTTGACACCTTATTTTCGGTTGCAGGATTTTTCTTTCCAGAATTTCCACTCTTAGAAAAACTATGTCTCATGAAGCTCTTACTATCTGTCCCAATGAGGATATTCTTAGAGAACACACAGAACACACATTATTAGAGAACACACAGAATTTCCAAAATTCTGAGTCTTTGTAACTTATCACCAGCCTATCACTATCTGGCTGTGTCTTTTTTCATAAATTTCACAGTTTTCCTCCCAAAGATGAGAAGGTAATATCTGTCTTTCCTATTACTGATTCAATCTCAACTTATTTCTTTAAACAATTACTCAAGGGGTGCCTGGGTGGCTCAATTGATTGAGCATCTGACTTCAGCTCAGGTCATGATCTCATGGTTGGTGAGGTTGAGCCCCACATCCAGCTCTGATTCTGTGTCTCCCTCTCTCTCTGCCCCTCCCCTGCTCATGCTCTGTCTCTCTCTCTCTCTCTCAAAAATAAACATTGAAAAACAAAAAAAACAAAAAACCACAATTACTCAAGAAAAGAACACACACAATTCCACAAGAGCAGGCATTCTGAATTTACACAAAGCCCGGGAACATATCTGACCATTTTTCCAATGCTCACAGCCTTCCTTCTATCTATATAACAAATAAATAAACAAATAAAATCCTTAATAGTTAGAAAGGTAGAATGCCTGAAAGGCAAGAATTTTGTTTCAACTATCTGCTACAATTCACATTAGCACATAAAACACTTTGCATGCTGAAACTTTTGCATTCAAGTTGATGGTGATTTTGCATCTTATACAAAGTACAGGGAAGAGTTCTTTCTTTATGCTTGTGTAGTTGAAGGCCCACATCCAAGAGGCTTTCCGAGACAAAAGAACAAGACTTCCTACAGAGACTATTAAAACCTTACCATTTGGGGTGTAGAAAACTGCTTGCAATACTTAAATCACAAAGCTTTTAGTTCTGCCCTTCAAGGTATTTGAAATCATAGGCTAAAATTTCTAGTCTGTCCTCTCAAAACACATATATGCCTTGGAACATAGAATCATCCTATTGTATGTATGTATGTATGTATTTTTATTTTATTTTATTTTATTTTATTTTATTTTATTTTATTTTATTTTATTTTTTAATGCTTTTATTTATTTCTGAGACAGAGAGAGACAGAGCATGAGCAGGGGAGGAGCAGAGAGAGAGGGAGACACAGAATCCAAAGCAGGCTCCAGGCTCCATGCTGTCAGCACAGAGCCTGATGCGGGGCTCGAACTCATGGACTGTGAGATCATGACCTGAGCCGAAGCCGGACACCCAGGCGCCCCTATATTCATATTTTAGAGAAAGAGAGCACGTGATCAAAGGAGAGGGGCAGAATGATAGAGACAGAAACTCTTAAGCAGGCTTCATGCTCAGCAGCGGGTCCCATGTGAGGCTCGATCCCAGAACCCTGGGATCATGACCTGAGCTGAAATCAAGAGTCAGAAGCTTAACCAACTGAGCCACCCAGGTACCCCAGAATCATCATAGTTTAGTTATTCTTTCTGAAAGCAAAGCACTGCTGGAAGTTATAGAATTCACTAGGTGAATTCATACTTCCAGTGACAATTCAATTCAACTGTGCTTTTAGGAAAGAGTATATTAGAGCCAGTTTTTACAAAGTCCTGGTGTACCACCTATGAACACCAAGTGATACAAACCAGGAAGGGGGTAACCTTATGACCTTCTAGAGTTGACTTAGATTCTCCATGTTAATTTTTTAAAAACATTCCATTTGCACATATTTTCATATATTAAAAGGAACATTCCTTCTGTAAAACCCACTTGAAGTGCTTAGAAAAACTAAGCACACAATGCCATCTTCAGAAACTATAACAGAAAATTGTAATAATAACAAACTAAATAAAATATGAAAATGCTAAAAAGTTATAATGCTAAACAAAAGACTCCCTTCCTTATATACAATTAGGCAAGGCTACCTAGTGTTTGCAGCTTTAGTTCTTATGAGTTGCTATCCATTTTCCATATAGACACATACACAAGTATATGCATACACATGTATATACATACACACACATATTCTTTAATATGTAATTTTTCATGAGCACGGTAAAGAAAATATAGCATTGTGGGGTGCCTGGGTGGCTCAGTCAGTTGAGCGTCTGACTTTGACCCAGATCATGATCTCACAGTTCATGAGTTCAAGCCCCGCGTTGGGCTCTGTGCTGACAGCTCAGCCTGGAGCCTGCTTCAGATTCTGTGTCTCCCTCTCTCTCTGCCCTATCTCCACTCATGCTCTGTCTCTCTCTGTCTTAAAAATAAATAAAACTTAAAAAAAAATAGAAAAATTAAAAAAAAGAACATATAGCATTGCTTCTTCAGGATGCTAGAAAAATTCAAGTAATTTGAAACTAAGGAAGGGAAATAGATTTATTGTAATATTGAGTATTTGTCCTTTTCTTACTCCTTAGAAGTGATTAATTGAATGAAATATTTTAACCAAGGGAAAACTGCTGGAGGCTGGAGACCAGTAACAGGGGAAAGACTGCGTGAATGTCTTGTAATAATGTGAATTTCATTGTAAGAATCAATGAGCCCCAGAGCAGTAGTTCCTGTTTAATTCATATGGTTAAAGATAAATCCCAGGTAGATAAAAAAACTTTTACTCTTTATGCATTGAAACCTATAAAGATAAAATAATACATTTTTAAAAATACATTTTTAATGATAATACAATGGGCTGGTTCTACTTGGTTCTAGTCTACTGAATAGAGACTATTCCATAGTGACAAAATCTCTGTGGATAGGTCTTTAGACTAGGATATAATTCCTTTAAAACCAAATACGATTGGAGGGTAGAAAATCAGCTTCCCAAAAGGGAGGAGAATTATGCTTCCTGGGTGGTTGGTAGGACTATGATCCAGAGAACATATTGGCTGGTTAGCCTGATATTTCTCCAGTGTAAACCATATGCTGACATGGGAAAGTGAAGGCAATTCTGTGTTTATTATGGTCACTGTCACACTGAGGTGGCTGAATCTGTGGCCTTGTCTTTGCCTTGTGATCATTAGTGATTCTTCCTCACAATTTCGTGAAAGCCCAGCAGACAGGAAAAAAACTAAGCTAAGCAATTAAACCTGGCCTTGCTGAAAATGTTACTGGAGGAATCATTGAGTTAAATTATCTGTGCCCATATTAAGGGGTTGAGTTTAGCATACATTCTGCTAAAATCTCTGATGATTTTATATTGCTAAATGCTGGTCCACAAACCAGAGGGTTATAAAATTCCTGGTAAGATACTAATTTATATTACTTTTTGCTCCTGAACAATGTGAACATGAAAAGATTCTCATTAAATATGATTTAAAGTTATTCTTTGTAATGTCCAAGGAAAGATCAAAGTTTTGTAATTATTTCCATGGAATATTATTGTGTATGAGTCTTCTATTACCTTCTTCCTGTATTGACTCTATTCTATAAACTTTTAAAATTTACTTTGAAGCATTTCCTTAAGATTTCCAAGTTTGTTTATTTTATTTAAGATTGTCAGTAATATCAATAAAAATAAGTAAGTGGAGTAGCTAAGCTTTGGAGTCCATTACACTAAGGAATAGTTGTGACACAGTCATAAGCAATGATTAATGTGGACAATTAACTGACTTAGGTATCTCTGAACCTTAGTCAATCTCGAAAATATAGCTAATAACACCTGCCTTTGACAAGTATTATGAAGCAGCAAAACATGCACATAATAGTCCTAGCTCACAATATATATTCAGTAAATGACAACCCTTATTCAAGCACCATATTTTCCCATTATAAATTTTGTTCCTTTAAATGTCAAAGATATGACTTAATCAAATGAATTTGCTTTTTATTGTTCATGATAGAAAGCTTTAATTTAGCTTTTATGCAAATCCAACAAACTTTTTGTGTCATCAGAGTCTTCAACAGACCAGTTGTTCATAGACATTGATAGATACTGCATCTGCTTGTTAAAAAAGCCTATTTTATTTTATTTTTTAATTTTAATGTTTATTTATTTTTGAGACAGAGAGAGAGAGAGCGAGAGCAAGCAGGGGAGGGGCAGAAAGAAAGGGAGACACAGAATCTGAAGCAGGCCCGTCTCTGAGCTGTTAGCACAGAGCCCCGTGTGGGGCTTGAACTCATGAACTGTGAAATCACGACCTGAGCCCAAGTCAGACACTTAACCGACTGAGCCACACAGGCGCCCCTTAAAAAAAGCCTGTTTTACTTTAAAGAGATAATGTAGGCATCCAATCCTTAAAAAGATGAGTGGGGTGCAAGTGGGTATGGGAAAAGGCTCTAAAGGGTGAGACTCAATGTCTTGGTAGAAAATGTGTCCTTGTTTTTGTCAAAAGTTGAATTCATTATCTGTAGTTTAGGTCCCATCTGCTGCCTCTCAAGGAATTTTACTGAATTACTCTTTTCTTCTCCTATATCTTGATATCTGTTCATGTCTCTTTTGTATTAAAATTGAATATAAACAGGGGCTCCTGGGTGTCTCAGTGGGTTGAGCATCTGACTTCGACTCAGGTCATGATCTCACGGTTCAAGCCCCGCATTGTGCTCTGTGCTGACAGCTCAGAGCCTGGGGCCTGCTTAGGAGGATGAGTCTCCCTCCTCCACTCATGCTCTGTCTCTCTCTCAAAAATAAATAAACATTAAAAAAAAAAGAAAATGTTTAAAATTTAATATAAATAATACATCTTAACATCTGCAGTTCCCTCAACACGCACCCAACTGAGGAAATTCCATAGATGCCAAAGTACAGACTGAAGTTTAGCCTTTAACAACTGTCAGAATCCCCTGGAGGCCTTAAATGTTGGGCCTTAACCCAGAGTTTCTGATTCAGAAGTTCTTAGGTAATGGTGATACTGCTAATCAAAGAGTCACCATGGAATAAGGCACGCTAAGATGTCATTAGAAATTAAAAAAATGATTTTCACCAGATCTCCTTTCAAGGACAGCACTGTATGTATGTTAGATAGGACTTCTCTTGCATTTCCTTTTCTCTAATATAAATTATAATCGTCAGTGTGCAGGTAATTTGTCCAAAAATAAAATGGCCTGTTTTGAAGCATTTGCTGATTTCCATGGGGTGACTATTCTCACCATTGCATTTCAGACTACAAATGTGACATCAGTGACCTAGAATTGGGAAGAGATACATATATTTGTGTCCCTTGAAAACAGATTGGAGACAGATTCAGCACATCACTGATCAATGTAAATATAGACATCTCTTATGGACAGAGAGGTGGTAATGGACACAGGTAAAACCCAGGTAGTTTCATCCTACTGTGGAACTTCCCTTCCTTATCTACTGGCTATCTTTATTCTTCTCCTCCCTGCATTGGTCTTTGTTCTACTAAACCCTGATGTGAGTTTGTGTCCAATGCCAGAAATTATGTATATATGTATAGATTGTTACTTGAGGCAGGGGCGGGGAGGGGAAGGGTAGCTCACACCCCATTGTTTATGCAAGCTTCCTAAACCATAATCTACAAAAAGAAGGGTTTTGTAGAAAAGATTGGAGTTGAGAATGGGGGGCAGACATCACTACCTTGTGAAGTTTTCAGGATCTTCTATTGCACTCCCATATTTATTTGAGTAAGCCCAGAAATTATATGACTACTGACATTCTCATTACCAATACTTCCAATTCATAAACCTTCCAGATGTGTTTATATATTTTTTTCATCTAAAAGTTCTCTTTAAGTCCCCAAAGAGACAAGGGAAATAAGGAAAACTAAAGTCAATGAGAATTGGCAATGGTAACTATTTCCTTCTCAACTGTGTGTCCGTGATCAGGGAAACAAAGGGCAAATGTGTGCCAAAGGAGGGGCAGCTTGGTAAATGCTTTCAGGCCTGCTTGCTGTCCCATTGTTCCAACCACAGGCAGATCAAAGAGCTAAGCCCAAAGAGCGCTGGAATCCTATCCCACTCCCAAATTCCACGTTCTCAGTTCTAGTCAATGTGCTCTAATTGTTTCCTGAGGTGAAACACCAGAACAACTTTAATTTATTTTAAAGTGCAGTTTATCAGGAGTGAAAACAAAAAAGAAAACAATTTTGTGTAGAAAGTTTACAGTTGTTTTAATCCAAAGAACCTCAATTTTGTTTCACATTTATTTTATACAAAGTAGAAGATGGCTCTAAGTGGCAAAACATGAGCTTCTTTTCGGAAAAGCAGAGGCCTGGGCACTGG
This sequence comes from Panthera uncia, assembly GCF_023721935.1. Lineage (NCBI taxonomy): Eukaryota > Metazoa > Chordata > Mammalia > Carnivora > Felidae > Panthera > Panthera uncia. Next base: position 49,406 of record NW_026059517.1, read on the forward strand.
TTTGGAATTTCCCCTTGATTCTACCCTTGATAATGGGTTGTCTTCATGGAAAGTTTTGAAGATGGTGGGCTGGTGGTACAAAGTTGAGAAGTAATTGCTGAGGGGTTTACCGAGATCACTTGAAGATCTGGGCAGGACTGACTCTCAATCTTAAAAAACAATGTGGCCAAGCCCAGTCATATTCTGATGAAGATAAGGCTACTTGTGACTAATAAAGCTCTTATGTTTTGTAACTTCCTCAAGGTATATTGCGTGAACTGATCTTTTCCCTGGTAGCTATTTGAAGTAAAAAAAAAAAAAATTCTTAGCAAATGCAAATAGGATTTATCGGTTCATCACAGGATAAGAACTTGAGAAAAGTCATGTTTCAGTACCTCATTCCTTCAAGAACATGGAGTCCCAGGGAAGAGAGTTTTGTAGTAGTAAAAGAGGAATAGGAAGCTAATTTGAGGAGATTCTAGAAGAAAATAATAAGTGGGAATTGACTTTCAGGAAATGGTAATGAGATCATGTGTCCCGGTCAGAGTCCATTGACTTTTCCCCAACTTGTTGCATCCAAGACTCTTCCCCTTCTCAAGGTATACTGTCCCCAAGTTATTAAACATTTACTAAACCTCATTTTCTTTGCAGAGCTGTTCCTTGAGGATCTTGTTCTCTCTGTGGTGTGAATGACTGAAAAAAAGCCCGCTCCTGGGGAAAGATCCCATTTGACAGGAACTCTTTCAGAGATTCTGTTAAGGTAGATGACTACAGTGATAATAATGGAATTTCCAGATCAATGACAGGCAGATAGGGGATTATCTTTGGGGCAAGATTTTTGCAAATCTCAATTTATATTACCTTATTCTAATGCTAGCCTTGATTTGGATGTATAAACATCAATATAAATGCTCTGATCAAATTCAATTTGATATAAAGAAAAGAAGAGGAAGCCTCTAAAAATGCAACTGAAAATTCGCTTCTTTTTCATTTGTAAAATGTAATTCTATGTTCAACATTTTGAGTGACTTTTTACTACATAGACTTCATTTATTTCCTCCAAATAATGTATATATATATTTTAAAATGTATCGCATATCTCAAATAAGCTTTTCATAATTCTCCATGCAAAATTCAGGTGATGATAGAATTGTGTCATTTCAATTCCTCTCCCAGGTGCTGGGCCTGTGGTTCCTTATCATGGAACCTCACTACCAGCAGCATTTCCTGTTTCTAGAAGCAGAAATAATAACTGCTAATCATTGCTGTTTTTTGGATCTACTTATAGTGCTGGCACCAAGGCTGAGAGAACAGCTGAGTCACAAGGTCATTGGGAAAACTTTTCTTTGGACATTTCACCAACTTCCCTCTTTTGGTTTTCTTTATCCCAAATGAACTCTTGCTTCCCAAGCCATATGTTAGATAAATTTAGTTCTCCTACTGATTTTTAGGTGTCTTGGCCTTTTCCTTCCTTACTCTTTTCCATCTTTGAAAATTAAATTCTTGGAATTCATTCTTTGAGAGGTATCCACTCATCAGGTCAAGTTATGCATGAGAAACAGTAATAACTTTGACATCAGTGGGACTAGAAAGGCTGATAGTAATTGCCCAGAGATCTTCTGGTTCTTCCTCCTCTTTTCATTTTTAACCTGAAGAAAAATACATGCTCATCAATTACTTACATACAAGGACTAGATGCCTCTCTAAGTATCTTTGACTACAGGGTATTTTCAGCCTTTAAGTGGCCTAGACTAGTTAGATACTCAAGATAATTATTTTGATCCCAATAAAATACTTAATGTATTTTCCAGTCTAGCATTGATCCCGTAACAGGATGATATTACAAAACTGGACAGATCATCTTTAGCCCTGCCACTCCTACCCCAGGAAGGTCCTCTTTCTCTGCTTCCTTATGCCACATGACCGAACCACCTTTATCTCAATCAAACCATGCTTAGAATCTTGAGGAATATTTGGCTCCTTCATCTGTTTTGCTCATCCCATTCAAAACATCACCAGTGCAGCTGAGGACCTCTCCACACAGGAACCCTCTTATATCTGTTTTGTTTTTCACAGTCCCTGTCATCAGCATAATTTAGACTTTTACCTTCTCTTGCCAGAAATACTGTGAATTCACTTCCATGCCTGCTCCCATCTCTTCTTCCTTCAAGATATCCTGTATGGCACTGCTATTACAGTAACTGTCCAAAAATGTCACTATGAGTATGTAATTCTTCTAGCATTAAAAATTGTTATTTTATACTTAGCCTGAAAAAGTATAATTTAGCCAGAGCTTAGCTTTCTGATCTCTTCTCTTCCCATTGACACAGTGAAATGAACTCATGGCTTTTCCCAGAACATGCCTTGGTGATGATGCTCTTTCATTATCCTTCTGACACTTTCCACAGGCCTGTATCAAATCACATTTTATTTATGATGTCTCTGTGGTCACCACCTCTGCATCTGTACCCCTGTCACCCTGTTAAATATCCCTTGGAGATACTTTACAGTTTTAGGGTCAGACAGACTTAAATTCAAACCCTAATTCTTCCTATTACTAATGTCATGACTTTGAACATATTGCATATTTCCCTGAGCCTTGTATTTTCTTTTTAATCTGTAAAATGTAGATAAAGTTTTCTTTTAATATGAAGATTAAATGAAATCACCTGCATAGAATACATATATAGGCTTAGAATATATTAAAGATTTTATACGCATTGCTCTTTTCTAGTAACTCTTCTTTGGTGTTAATTACCCTCTCGCTGGCATTCTGGCCACTTGAGGTCTTGGTCCATACTCTACTTAATTATATATCCTGTGAGGGCATTAAGTATTTTTGGATCCATCAAAACAACAGCAAAATATCTAAATCAGGAGATTATGAAGAGCACTGAAACTGACTTTTTTAAGGATGAATTAGAACTTCCAAATGGATTTACATTTGTGAACAAATGGCAACATATGGCCTGGCCACTCCATATCTCCTAGAGTCAACCAGTTTCTATTAACCACAACTAAAAGTGGCTACCTGCACTGATACTCTCTATGAACTCATTTCATCAAATATATAAGAAGAACCTGAGAACACAAAAATATAGGACAATGATTAGAGAAATGAGAGACGACTATGGGGTTGGACAATTGTCCCTACGTGTTGCCCTATCCATACACATTCAGGATGAGTCCTAATAGGGGAAATAGCTTTAATATAACTTATTTTTTTAAGAATGGAAGTTCAAGCAGCATTACTCACATTCTTAAAACCGTTTATATGATAGTTTTCTGGAAGATATGGTTTCTGTATCTCATTTCACACCCATATGGTCAGTTGTCATGGAATAATCACATTTCTTTACTTTTAATCTTTTTGTCACTAGTAGCTCTCTAGCTCTCTTTTTATTATTGCCTGGAAGAAAATATGGCCATTTCTTCCCAGTTATGAATTAAATTCCTTTTTATTCCTCATTTGAATTGAAACACTTCTTTATTCATCTGGTGTTTTATTCCTCTTTGTATATTTTCTTGTTGCATCTTATTGTATTTTGAGGTCCTATCACTAAATAATTTCAGACATGGCTTAAGGTGGAATAAGGAAAAGAACTGTGTCCTTGGAGACCACCCGAGTGGCTCAGTTAGTTAAGCATCCAACTCTTGATTTCTGCTCAAGTCAGGATCTCATGGTTCTTGAGATTGAGCCCCATGTCAGGCTCTGAGCCTCTCTCTCTCTGTCTCTCTCCAGCCCCCACTCTGTCAAAATGAATAAATAAACTTAAAAAAAATAACTGTGTCCTTGGAGATACTACTTTGATTTCTTGGCTTTGTTGTTTTCGCATCTTAAAATGGGATTATAATTATTTCTGTCCATCTAAGTAACGACACAATGAAAACCATAGGTGTCACCATGTGTTTAAATTTTTTTTTAATACCCCAAAACTTCATAATACTCTCTTTCAGTGGCCTGAACGCCAAAGTGAAAATTTTGCTTTAGACATACACACTTAATTCTTCCTGCCTAATTCAACCCATGATCACTAGAATACAAATCTTGTTTCAAATCAGGTGTAGAGTGGTAGGAAGAACTAGAAGAATCTGGACGTGGTCCTGTGTGTGAGGGCTGGGCTCTTCTAGTGTATCCCAGGGCATTTCTTTAGTCTCTGTCTGGTTTTATCAACCTTATCATGATGAACATTTCATATCAAATAATGCCTTATTATTGGGGGGGGGGCTCTCCTGTGCATTATAGGATATTTATAGAATATTTGTCGGCAGTTCTGAACTTCATCCACTATTTTTCAGTAGCATCCTCTGCCACCCCAATAGAGATTATCAAAGATGACTCCAGACACCGCCTAAGGTCCCCTAGAGGACAGAATCTCTCTGATTGAGAACCTCTGCTTTAGGATGACTTCACTGCAATAAAAAATCATACATACCTTTTGCTTTCCAGCTGGGTTTATGATTGATAAACAGAATATAAGACAATTAAAGCTGGTTGCTATTCATTAATCATTAGATATAATTGATGATATATACTTTGGGGATGATCACAGTATCTAAGTATAGTATTTTTACTAAGCCTACAGTATACAGATGAGCCTTGTGAAAACATGTTTACACTATAATAAGAATTTTCATTCCTAAACTATTCCTGTTCTGACTTCTCATGAGTGGCTAAGAAGTCAAAAATGAGAAAAGATAAAAGAGTCTGATAGCTAGACCTTTAGCCAGGATTTTTACCTTCACTATTCTGATTAAAATATAATCTGCCTTCTTTTTGAAGAATTTCTTTGACTTTTCTGATTCACCGACTATCTTTTACCATCATTACCATCTGGGCCTTGGGCATTAACTACATATTGCTTTATGTTGTTTTCTGATAGCTACAATAAACTTTAACATTGGTTTCCCAGTGAGATTACAATCATTCTGAGGGCAGCATACTTTTTTTTTTTTTTAATCTCTCATGACATTGGATACAGTCTCACATTTATTAACACAGAGCATAGTCTTTGGAGACAAACAGATGTGGACTCTACTCAGGGTTCTATCACCCAAAAAGGGGATAAATTTGTACAACCACTCAGTCTGTCTATGTAGAGTAACCTCTATAAGGCACATGTTTGACTTATATGACTAATTTCTGTGCATTCAAAGCAACCCTCTGTCTAGAACTTAGGTTTCCATCTAATTTTGCCTGGAGAGAAAGAATATGCTAGCCATGCTGGCCTGGTTGTCTGGATCCATGATTGCTATAATACAGTGGATTAACACTTAAGCACCCTAATTTTGTACATTCATCTCTTGTGAGCCTGATTCATCTAAGACGGTTTAATAGATAAACCTTTCTTATTATACTGACAAAATCAGATTTATGAACCATGTAGCCAAGGACTTTGGAATGTGGGAAATTACAAAGCAAGTATCACATTATGAGGCGACTTAGAAGCCCTTCCTGGAAACCACCAATCTCCTGTCAGGATCTCTTCAAATTTCAAGTCAGTTGGTAAACTCGATCTTGAAGAATTATAAGAATGAATATAGCAGAGGGTTTACCCTATAGGAGTTCACCTTTGAGCAGTTTTTAGGTTGCATACCTAATAATTTTAATGTTTTTTGAGACACAGAAGTAATTGTAATTTAAAATGGTGCAATAAATGCTTATAACTTTATTGATTTAAATAACAAGAGAATGGAAGTAACATTGTATATACAGAATGATTTCATATAGCTTGACTTCAAAGCTTTAGACTTTAGTAAGCAAGACAAAAAGTTTCTATGTATAGGTTTCTTAGCTTTATAGTCTATTTTTAATCTACAGAGCAAATTGGAAGGATTTTGTAAGATGCAGTTATGAAATTCTGTTGCTCTGTATTTCAAAAGATATTTAATATTTAATAAAAGTTGAAAATAATAATCTAAATAGCTATCTGAATCTAGTATAATAAAGATATTTTAAAGAAGGGACATTAGCAGAATTACATATTGACAATGGAAGTCCTTATTTGACTTTTGTTGTTCTTTGCTATTTTAATAAAAGTCTTACCTTATTTCGGAGCCACAATTAACCAAACTTTGAGTTCAGTAAGTAACTTTTTCTAGCTCCTTCAATGCCATGGGAGAGTAAAGGCCATGTGATATTTCCCATAACAGCACAGCATATTTTTATTAGTAATAGCACCAAGGGAAAGAATAAGTTTTTGAGCACTTACTATGTGTCAAGTCCTACTCTAAACTCTCATAAATCATCTCTTTGAATTTTCAAAGCAACTATATGAGGTAGATACTATCTGACTGTGCAAATGGAAACCCTGAAACCCAGGAATGTTAAGAAACCTACACAATGGCACATAGTAAGGGATAGCACCCTAAAGCAGGGTTTTACTCTTCAAGTTCATTGAGCCATCTCTCACCACACCCAGCTCTTTAGACTTTTAAGTCACAAGAAAACGTACCAGTGCAGTAGTGTGCGAGCTGCAGCTTGTAAGAGGTAATACAGCTTAAAACATGGTATATTAGAGACCTTTGCCTAAAGCTTGCCTTTATAGTAAGCGTATTTTATCTTCCTGTCCCATTAATACTATCTTTACGTTAGAAGAAGACATTTAAAATTCCAAGCCAGGATTTCCAAACTATGTTCCTGTGTTCTCCAGGGACTTCATGAAAGCGTCTCAGTGGCCACTGAGTTAAAGGGAGGAGAGGAAGGAAAGTCAGGGCATCAGTTCACTTTTGCCCACAATTTCCTTAAACAGCTTCACTTCTCTCCATTTTCAATAGTGCAATAGCACTGCACTTTCTATATATTTCATTTGGGATTTGGGCGGGGTCAGGGGAGAACTGTTAGCTATTTTTGGAGAAAGTTTCGAAATCACTTATCTAGTTGACCTGTTTTCTTACAGAGGAAGCTGAGGGCTGAAGAGTTGAAGCGATTGGCCCCAAATCAAACATCTTATCAGAGGGAGAACCCAGTTCCCCTACCTCCCAGTCCAGCCTGCTTCCCGCCATCTCACATTGCTGACCTACAGACATACAGTACAAGTGTGAGACCCCAGATTGTCACTCTGCAGGCTCATTCTGGTGCTGCTGCTGATTCACTTAACCCTCATCTTTATTGGCACAGCAGAGGCTCCTGGAATTTGTTCTTAGACCTAACGTCTACTTGTAAGGGCCTGACACGCTTTGCTCTGCATTCTTTCAAGGCCTTCTTACACTTCAATACTGAACCGACATGTTGTGTAAGAGCAAGAGTAACTCAAACATTTGATAGTAACAATTGAAGTTAAAAATACAAGTAGGCAACCTGCTTCATTCAAGAAATATTTTTTGGTGCCTACCAACATGCCAAAATTATTCTGAGCACTGAAGATACCCTCGTAAGCAAAACAGACAAAAATCTCCAAAGATAAAAATCTGATGTCACTGTACTTACAGACCATAAAGGTCAAAGAGATGAATCAGAGAAGAGAGAATGGGAAATATTGGGAAGGTGTATTGCTGTTTTTCATAGGGTAATCAGGACACCAATAAGACAATATTTGGGCCAAGATCTGGGGAAGGTGAAGGATCAAGGTACGCAGATATCCAGGTGGGGGGAAACTGGCTCAGGGGGAGGGAACAGCAAGTACAGCAGCACCAAGGTAACAGAGTGCTTAGTGTCTTTGAAGAGCAACCAAACTAATGGGCATGGAGTGAATGAGCAGAGTGAGTGAGGAGAACAATAGGATGTGACAGCAGAGAGGTGAGGAAGTAAGTGTGGGAGCCATGGTGTCAGATCCCTGCTTTGTAAAGACTTTGTCTTTTATCAGCTTGATGATTAAGCAAAGTATTTGTGCCTACTTATAGTAGGTATGTTTGTCTTTAATGAGGGCAATGGATAGCATAGCTTATCTTTCATTTTGAGACATATCTACAGGTGAATTACTGATATTATGATAAAAGTTTAGGAGATGCTATAATTTCTTAACTTCTAAAAATACATAGCTAATTGTGTTTTTTAAAGTCTGAAGATGTTGTATAGGTATAGGTATAAAAACTTACCAGGTAGGTTTGTGATCAATCCTTATTATGTTATTTATATTAATAAAAAGCATAATTTCACATTGTAAAATGCCTTCTCTTGTTATGATTTTTGTTTGTCTCTAAAACACTGGGATCTTCTTCAGAATTCTTGGTCCTTGACCACTTTTCGTCTTGGTCTTCTTCATCTATCTTCACGATTTTCAACAAATTACAAAATAGACACTCCCCCAGAGAACAAAATTCCAAATGGCACAGATTGCATATAAATTTAGCACCCATATATTTCCTTCTTTTTTAGAATTTACTTGATAATCAAAAGAAAATTCTGTATCAGGCAAGGCTCCTATGGTTAGATTTGAAATCATATTTTTTCCTCAGAGTGATTTGAAAGATTCAATGAAAGAGGAGTTATACAACTTTTCTACAGTTGACCGTGGTCATCTTCTCACAGGGTACATGCACCATGATGGTCTTTATCCTGGGCACCAGTGAAGGAGAATGGGCCTTATAAACTGAGGAAAAGGGAAGTGAGTGGTGGCTGGAAGAAGAGGGAAGGAAGTGGCAAATAGCAGCTAACCAAATCTTCTACCCTGGCAGTGGAGCTCAACACTTTTCACTACATCATCAGGGGTGTTTGTTACTTAGATTTTATAGTTTGTAGAGGAGCATCCATCTGGAGTTTGAACTGTGTACTCTCTCACATCGTCACATCAGCTAACACAAGTTTAGATGAAGTTAAAGGGAGATGATTCTGAGAAAAGAGAGATTTACAGGGAAAGTGAAGCTCAGGGAAATTCCTAAAGATGTATTCATGTTACTGCCTGCTGGGTTAACGATGTTTTCCTCTCTGATTATGGAAATGGATATTTTCAAATCCCCAAATAGTTTTGGGAATTGCTGTTATTAACAAAGAATGCTTGTGTGTGTGTGTGTGTGTGTGTGTGTGTGTGTGTGTGAGAGAGAGAGAGAGAGAGAGAGAGAGAACTTCTTGAGTTTTAATCCTTTCTTGATTTCACTATTGTTACAAAAGACTTTTATGATTCATGCTAAAAGATTAAAAGATCAACTAGTTCCAAACGGTGATTCATTTTGTAAACAAGATGAGTTTGTTTGTCTCAAGTAGCCAGTTATGCTCAAAAGCCACTGTCTCATTTTGAGATGGTCTTGCTGGGTCTTCAGAAGGCAACAGAACTGGACACTAATTGTGTGTCCTGTGGAGTCTGATTACTAACCTAACTTGCATTCTGGGTAATTCTGTGACCTGAGTTCTTTGGACAGGCTGGTCTTGGACACTAATATTAATATCCTCAGCCTGGATAGGTGCTTGCAGAGCACATCTAATTGTCATCCAGTGACTGCCATATTTTACCACTAGCCTCTTGGGTGGATAACTAGACTTCTATTTCTTTAGCTTCTAACAAGATAAAGAACTTAGACTGGCTGAGTGCTTAGTCTGTATTAGATGTTTTATGCCCACAATCCTTTAATAAAGGAGATTTAATAATCTTATTTTATGGAGAAGAAATCAAGGTTTAGATATCTTAGCAATATCCCAATATCCCATGGCTATCAAGTGGACAGGCCAGGATCTGAACCCAGTTTTCTATCTGATGTCAATGCCCAAGCTCATAGTTATGGTGCAAGATTACTGTGCGCCAAGCAGGTGCTTAGTTAATTAAAAATTTTCTCAAGATACTTATTAAATTGTTCAATTCATTGCCAGAGCTGAATAGTGAGAATACATTTTGTTATCAGTTTGTTTAATACCGACAAAGACAAAAAGTCTCAATGGCATATCCATTGATTTGAAATAGAACATGGCAATAGACAAAAACACTTTTTCACTCACATTTGTATTCACGAATAAATGGAAAGTGAAGTTATTCAGTTGGTCATAGATAGGAGGCTTTGTAATAAATTAGGGGCGCTTCTATTTTTGTTACTTGGCCATAAAAGATTTCTTATGTTCTCTGGTTAGAAAGAAAGTTATATTATAGAGGACTAAAAGGGGAATTAATGAGACACACAGCTTTGTTTGAGATGACTAATAGAGTATTCTGTACCTGAACCTGGTTTTCATGTAAAAGCAGTTAACATGTCACTGAAATTTCATGAATACAGTCTCAAGAGCACTTAATTTTAGAGTTTACTTTCTATAGGTAAGGATACGTGAAATTAATTATTTTTTAACAGTCAGAGGAAGGGCCCCTATTCTTTCGCCCAACCTCCTGCCTCTGGAACCACAAAGGTCTAAGTCCCATTCCCTGCACCCCATCCCCCCGCCACAAAAAAAATCTCTATTAGTGATTCCATTAAGTGGTAAGAGCCAGTCTAAGAAAATCAGTTCCAGATTTCTTATTCATGTCTTTGTAAAATCCTAACATAAAAAAAATTTCAATTCCTTAAGAACTCATTGTGTTTTTCATCTTTCCTTAATTTACAAGCTCTGCATGTAGACCATGGACAAGTGTCCATACTGCTTTCCCTAGAGTTGAACAGGATAAGGATGAATGATAGTCTTTATTTTCTAGCACTTGTCAGCTCTAAGCCAGCATTTCAGTAACATTCAAGTCTTACAGAATCCATTTTATCCGTATATCAGCTATAGAGTAAGTATTTTTAAAACCATTTCTATAATCACAAGCCCAGGGACTTTGGTGTGTGTGTGCGTGTGTGTGTGTGTGTACCATCTTGGTGGTTTAAAACAACAAAAATCTATTGTCTCATAGTTCTGGAAGCCAAAAGGCAGAAATTAAGGTGTTGTCAGAGCCATACTCCATACAGAGTCTCTGGAGAAGAACCCAGTCCTGACTTTTCTGGCTTATGATGGATGCTCACCATTTCCTGGCTTATGGTTGTATCGCTCCAGTCCCTTCATCTGTATGTTGCCTTCTTCTCTGGTGTGTTTAATCCACCTCTGTGCCTCTCTTACAAGGATACTTGTGTTGGAATTTAGGGCCCACCTGAACAATCCAGGCTAAATCACTTATCTCAAGATCCTTAATTTAATCGCATCTCTTGCCATATAAAATAATATTTACTATTTTGTCACATAATATTCATAGATTCCAGGGCTTAAGAAGTAAATATATCTTTGAGAAGCTATTTTTTTTTCAGCTTACCATAGTCACTCTTGGGATCAAATGGACCACCTAGAGAGTTTGAGTGACTATGTTTCTCTCCAAATTTCTGTGTAAGTGAAATTAACTATATTTCATAAAAGATAAAAACCTGGATTCATCCCACGACATTAATTAATATGGAAAAATAAAATGTTTGGTTTCTTTACATTTTAGCTGAATTCATTGTACTTTGTCGCCTATATTGCATATAATTGTAGAAATACATCATTCATTCATTTAAAAAAACTATGCACCAACTATGCTCTATAGACATGATGCTTTGCCCTGGAATGCAGAAATAAATATAAGGCATGGTTCCTTTCACTGATTAGCCTATAATCTAGATAAGAAGATAGTTGTATCATCAGTTCATTCAACTTCTACATGCTACTATACTCTATAGTTAGGTCATGGATTCTGTCTTTTAATCCATACTACCACTCTTTTAGTTTCATATTTTTTATTCCCATTTTAGAGAGAAGAGAACCAAAAAAGATATTAGCTGAAGACTATACACACAGTAGGAGATAGAGCTTGGGTTTAAACTCAAGCATTCTAGTTTTTGAGCTCAAGCTATCAAACACTGCCTATACTACACTGATTATTGATAGACTTACTCTGTAATGGTGTTTTTGAGTGAGCATTTTCCTTTTCTAAGTGTGATATAATTATTTCTTCTAGCTACGCTCAGACTTTTCTATGTGGCTTGAACTTTTCTGATGTTTGTCTCTTGGGTGTTAAGGTTTATGAAAGTTCTGTTGTGACTTGGATTGTATGAGTTTGCCTTCATCCAGGAACTGAGATAAACAAGAGTTTGGAGGCATTGCATCCGACTAGAGATACCTTTCTGTATTTCCCTTTAACTTAGATGTGGAAACTGATAACATATATGGTGAGAAATTGTGCTCTTGTAATGTAGCCTACAGATGCACCAATCATAAGGAAACTCCTGCATATTTGGTACTGACATATGGATTCACACATGGGTTGTTCTTCAGGTTCTGAGGGAACATTTAAGATGGTGCTCTCTTTGGGGTCTGAGAGGCCGACCCTTCAATTCTCATTTTCACAATCGTAATCCATCTGCCTAAATGATAGTTAAATTTTCTTTAGATAACTGATAACATGAGGGGTCTTTTCTTTGACAGTACTTGTTATAATAGAGAATATTTCTTATAACTCTTTCTATCCACCAAATTATATTGACTGTCCATCAAATAGTTTTAGCAAGTATCAGATGACAAAAGAAAAGACGAAGATGTGGTGTAAAGGAATTTCCCAATATGCCTCTAAATGGATCAGTAATGTCACTAAGAGGTAGATTGTGAACAACAGTCAAGAAAATGGCTCAGTGGTGCTAGCAGCAACTTTTAACTCAAGCTGTGATTTTACTCAAGCCTGGGCCAAGTATGCATTTTAGGAAGGCCACAGTTTAGTGGTGGCCCCCTCTGTCCCCAACCCATTCCAGCCTCTAGTGTGACAGTTTGCACGTTGGAAGCATCAGCTTGGGTGAAGCTATGGTGGTAACTTTTTGTTTTCTCAGCTGGCTCTGCTTGAAGTTGTCATATCCAGAGTAACAATATTTTTCAGATCTCCTCATAAAAATGTCAGAGAACTAACAGCTATGCAATGTGGCTAATCATCACAGACCACAGGGTGTTGCTTTTACCTCACTAAGTATTTTAGTTGTAATTGGAAGTAGTAAACGACTCAGTTACTACCCCCTTCTTCAAATTATGTTTTCAGATTTCCAGTCTCTCCTTCTCTCAAAGAGCTTTCAACACCTTTGATATGGTCTGAAAGGGAGGACTGGCTGGAATTCTTATTTTTTGTCTTTGTGAAAACAATTCCCTTTTAGCCACATAAATGAAAGAAAATGTGATCTGGTGTCATCAGCATATGTTACTACAATATAAATAACTGTTCTGCAAGTGCTACCACTAAATTCTCACTGAATATTTTTCTAGAACAATGCCTTCCCTCTTTCAAGAATAAAATGGTCTGGATATTGGAACTTTTACTTTGGAAAATCCTATTCCCTGATGTCTACAAGAAAACTTTCTCTCCAATCCCATGAGGATTTATACTGGGTAAAATTCTAGTCTCCCTCTCCATCCTTGTCATTCACTCCAGAATGGAAAACTTTTTCTCCCTTTCTTATCATCTCTAGCTTCCTGTCTATTTTTATTGTTATCTCTTCCTCTCACCCCTTTTTTCTCTCCCTGCCCCAGACCCCTCTCCCCACTACCAAAGCAGCATACTCTCAAGCAGAATGTGCTATTTTTGCCCATTTCCAATTATCTAACAGGAAACCACATTTGGAGAAGTCCTAACCTATTGGAACCCTTCTTTCTGGAAGGCCTAAGGTTAACTCAAACTTCTATGGCTGCCGCTGGGGAGTAAGTTGAATTTGAGTTGGAAGATAGAGCTTATTTTCTACTTCAGCTTTATAAGAAAACATGGTTGTTGTTACACTTCGATTTCTCATTTAAACTCTTGGGTGTACCTTTTAGTAGTTGGAACTCCAGGAGATAAAGGGTGAAAAATTAGGTATCTCTAACCTCCAGTCTCCAGAAGCAATACAGTTGGAAGTGGTTGCCTGAAGAATGATTCAGGAGCTGTGTATTAATCTGCCCTTGAGGTAGAGGGTTTAGATGCTTTGTAAACAAAAATCAGTCAATCAGTCAAAAGAATATCCATCGCTATATCATCCATACACTTGTTCTAAGATAAGCACTTTCTCAGTATAAAGCTTCATAGACTTGAGGAGAGATTTCCCCTTGGTTATTTTAATGTGAAAATATGTAGTCTCCTGTTGATCAAAATGTATGCCACCTTCTATGGTCAGCTACAACTGTAGCAATTCAACCAAGTGGTTAATATACTTCTAAAACCTCCACGGCTCCCTTATTTTTCATTCTTGCCTTCTCTGTGCATGTCTGTGTTTGCCTTTGAAATGTAAATAAGAAAATTTCTTTCCCCAAAGTGGTTCGCTTTAAACCTTAGTCTATTTAATTATCTCTATGATTCAATTAGGTGTGGCTATCAATTGTCAATGATCTTAACAATCTTACCTAGTTTATTCTGACATTATCTCCATATCTTTTCAAGAGGAAAGAAGTGACTAGAAGCTATAAATCCAGACATATCAATAGGTTATTAGTTTGGTCTATTTGATACAAAGCCTCTCATTTCATGGTTAAATTCTTTTGCACACAATCAAATCTCTTGTGAACAAATTTGGAAAAGGCAACAATGATAATTTAGGGGCAGAAACTATGGTAGGTGGTCATCCAACGATTGGGATTGAAAATCTGTGGTTGTAAAGTTTTGGTTAGAGTTTGTTTGCCAAGTGGAAATGGACATGATTATCCTGCATTAATTGTGTCTGCAAAGTCTCTCATCTATGTTACTTCTCCACAGTGTGCTTTAAATTATCTACTAGGATTTGATAGGGACATTTGATATTTTTTCTCTATTTCAGAATCTCTGTTTTCTGTTTAGGGTAGCATTTAACCATGTCCTCCCCCCCCCCTTTATTTACAGTAATGGTTGTAATCACAGCAATACAT
>NW_026059518.1:0-54282 GCF_023721935.1 Panthera uncia
AAACTGGGGAGAAACAATTCAGTAGAAAACAGCACAAACACTAAAGATCAGTCTTATGAATGCTGAGTCTTCACGGACAAACATCTGGCAAATGGGGAAAGACACAAATAAAATATGGAACTAGAAAGAGAGAATAAAGCAGACAATATAACTTTTAAAAACAAGGAAAGAATGTTATGAACAGGAATATGTCCGTTTTGTTGAGACCTTGATGGACTGAATTAATTTTGGAAAAATATAGAATGAGAAGAAATAGAAAGCATAACTAGGTCAATAATAGTTAAGTAAATTGAAATATAATCTACTACTTTTCCTGGCCCTTCAAATTTTAGATCCATTGTATTTATAAAAAATATTACCAAATTCTCAAGAAACAAATAATTTGCATCTTCTGTAGTTGTTCCCAAAATTATAAAAACAAGGAAATTTTTTTTTTACAACTCCTTGTGTAAGGCTACTGTAATCTTGATTTCAAAATAAAATAATGATGGAACAAGTAGTAAAATGGTTTATCTTAGTATGCAAGGAGAGCTTAACATCCAAAAGTTTTGCCAGTATAATTTTCCATCTTAATAGACTAGAAGGAAGCCATCGCGTAATTTTCTCAGTAGATGCAGAAAAGGCGCTTGCTAAGTTCAACACTTCGTGATGAAAACAAACAAACCTCAGCACACGAGGGACAGAGAGGATTTCATAAATTTAATGATGGTTCTGACACCAAAACCCTATAACACACATAATAGGAATGGAGAAACTTTGGCTGCATTCATAATAAGCTTTGGCTAGCATGTATGTCTGCTATTAATGCTATTATTTAACACAAGCATCCCCTGATGAAGCCAAATCAGAACCAAATTCAGAGCCAAATCAATAAAAATTTCAGCTGGAATATGGAAGAATAAATGTGCATAACAGATAAGTACACTTCAGGAAAAATAAGAGAAGAAGGGGGACTTGCCAACTTGATATTAAGATAAATTACCAAACCATACTGTGATATTAATAAATGCAGCAGGATAATGACACAAAAGGAGGCATAATAGAATAAACCAATGGAATAAAAATTAAATCTCAGAGACAGACTCAAATATAAATGGCAATTTGGAAAACTGTACATGTGGTACCAAAAGTCAAAGGGGTGTCTCTTATTATGCATTTCTGAGAAGGAGTCATTTCATCTCAGCTGAGAAAGTTCTGACATAAAAAGTCAATGAAGAAAAGTCTTTGTCCATGTTGTTGAAAAACTGACTCATGACATGAAGAGAGGAGAGACAGAAAAACAAAAACAAAAACAACTCTGAGTCAGTACTCTATCCCACCCACAAAGAGATACAGATAGATTAAAGATCCAAATGTGAAAGATAAAACCAGTGATGATGAAAGGAGAGAATATTTTTGTAACTTAGAGATGAGGAAGGACTTCTTAAACAAGACACTAAGAGTACAAACCACAAAAATTTTAAAAGATCAATCTTTATTACATCAGAATTATTTTTTTTCTCAAGGAAGAACACCAGTTGACGACTGATGGTGATAGATTAGTGACTGAGAAAGGCATATGGCTGACATCTAGACTATACAAGTTATGCCTGCAAGTCAACATGGAAAGACAGGAGTCCTAGTAGAAAAATAGGCAAAGGATATAACGAACTATTGACAGCATGGGAAATCTAAGTGGCATAAGTGTCTAAAGAGATATTCAAACTCAGTGGTCACAAGAGAAATGCAAAATAAAAACAGCAAAGGCATACTTTTTTCAAACTGACCAGATTGACAAAGAATCAGACATTTAGAAGATGCCAGGTACTGGGGATGCTCAGCAACAGGAACTATTTGGCCCTTTTGGTAGGGTTGTGGGCTAGTACAAGCCTTTCTAGTGGGCAATCTGGCAGTAGTTTGTGCAGTTAAGAATGCATGTTCCTTAAGATCTAGGATCCCACCCCTCTATCCAAGACAAATTCTCACACAGGTCTCTAAGGGGACAAGGAGGAAGGTGTTTCTTGCAGAATTGTTTGGGGTGGAGGAAAGTTAGAGACAGCCGAGGTGTCCATCACTGGGGAATGGAGAAATCAAATATGGTGGAGTAGTCCACACCAGTTAGGAAAGCAAAGAACTAGATGTACATTCACAGCATGGTTAGATCCTAAGGATATGGTCAAAGAAAAAGTTAGAAACTGTGAAATCTATAGTCCATCTATGTTCTATAGTAATACTATACCACAACATCACTCATATCCACGAAAAGTACATACAAGCACCAATATTTCCATACATTCTAAAAATCCAAGGCTAGGGGTGCCTGGCTGGGTGGCTCAGTTGGTTAAGCGTCAGACTTCGGCTCAGGTCATGATCTTGAAGTTTGTGGGTTCGCCCCCCGAAAGTTAGGCTCTGTGCTGACAGCTCAGAGCCTGGATCCTGCTTCAGATTCTGTGTCTCCCTCTCTCTCTGCTCCTCCCTCACCCACGCTCTGTCTCTTTCAAAAATAAATAAACATTAAAAAATTAAAAAAAATAAAAATCCAAGGCTAAGTGTTAAACACAAGGATGATACCTCCGGGGGAAGGGAGTAGAGGTAGGGAATGAAGATGAAAAAGAATGAATAAATTAAACAAGACAGGACCTTGTAGGTTTTGATTATGTGCCATGAATTCATAGATTATGATTAACTCAGCTCTCCGCATATGAGGTTAAATAAAAGAGATTGATAACCTGCAGTGGTTGGGAAATCTTCACCTTCCAAATCGGTGAAGGTCAGCTCTAAGTGTACCATATACACAACTTGCGACATGGTGGACCTTTCTGTGGCCATTCACAATATCTCAATGGTCTGCACACTGCATTCTTGGATGCTCCTTCTAGACCTGCATCGGGGTCCAAAGCAATTTTTTTTAGGACTCAGCATTACCCTTGTTATAAGAGCAACACATTATATTCCACACACATTTAACAAGAAGACAGCTGAAAAATCACCTACAAAATTTATATAACAACCATTGGGAGTTTTTATCTTAGTGCATAGAGAAATGTTCTCTTTTTTGCCAGAATAATATTTTTAAAAGAAGGCATTAGTGTTTTTCTCTGAAGTAACTGAAAATTAAGTGTGCTCTAAAACCCAGGTCTGGGGCATTTTTATGTGGGACTAGCTGTCATTGTTTGCTTTTATTTATGGCATGGCTGTTATATGGCAGTTGCCATCACATCCGTTGCTGTCCTTAGGATGCCAACAACATCAATGGATGAAATGATGCTTGTGACGCAGTCCTGGGGCTGAAGAAAACTCTTCATCTCATGTCTACCGTGCTAAAAAAATATTGACATTAGATAAAGGATAGATTCTCCTGAGGGTGGAAGTCAGGGTTTGCCCTTTCAGGTTCAACAACATTGATCTTCCAGTTTACCGTAGGAAATTCCAATCAGACACTCAAAGACTCCTTTTGGACCGAAGTCACATTTAATTATGTCTATATTCTTAGCAGCCAGTAGAAAGCCTGGCACGTCATAGAGGCTCAAGGAACCCTAAACAACAACCCTTAAAACCCCCATTTTGAAGACGAAGAAACTGAGGCATGGATTTGTCCAAAGCTACATAGCATGGCTAATCAGTGATGGAACCAGGAGTTAGTCCATTTGTTTTGGATCTCAAATAGGAGATTTTTTTTTTTTTTTTTTGGCAGATGTTTGATCATTCTGTCACAGCATGGTGGGATAGGAGGGGGTGGATCTCTAGCGACCTCTATTATTGGCTTGTTTTCTCTCCTGGGTAAATATTAGGCAGGCCCTCCAGGCCTTGATGCCCCTGATTTTTTCACATCTCTTCCGAACCTCTGACGTGGCTGTGTCCTCGTTATTTTGTTTTCCCGCTGGCAACGAATGCTTCATCTCAGATTCCTGCTCTGAAAATATGGGAGTGAATGACATCTTCCTGCTCATTTGAAGGAGTCCAGTCTCCAGTACCCACCAGCTCTGTCCTAGCCCGTCTCCTTGTTTTATATTCTTCAGAAGGCTTAGCTCTGCCTAAATTTATTTATTAACGTATTCTCTGTCTCGCTCACAGAAAGGCAGCTTGGCGGGGGAGGCAGGGGGGCCTCTGTTTCATTCACTGCTTCACCCTCAGTGCGGAGAATACCTTCCCACACACACTACAGGTGTTCGATGATTATTTGTGGTCACATACTTTTAAACAGGATCTTCCATTTATTGAGGGTTCAACTCTATGGCGAGAACTGTACTCAGTGCGTAATACGGTACCTCGTTCTCATTCTTACTCCTATTCTCACCGCATCCCGGCCAGGTGGCTCTCCCACTCTCCTTTGGGCGCTCCCGGCCCTTGCGTGAACAGCTCGAGGGCGTGCGAATGCATTTCTGAAGTCCCAGCACAGAAAGTCTTGCTTTCTGAAGTCCCAGCACAGAAAGATGGTTGGCTTAATGGTGAATAGAAAGGACCCCGCCCCCCACCAATATAAATCTAAATTAAGATCCTGGCTGTGCTCCTATGGGGAGCGGGGTTGGGGAAGAAAGGATTATTTTTTACAGGTTTTGTCATCAGGGGATCGCGGGGTTGTTCGCACTGCACAGAACCCGCTTCCCGTGCTCTTGCGTCCTGGAGGTGCCAACCTTGTCTCAACGCCAGCGCGGAGGCGGCCCCGCGCCCCACCGAGGGCCGGCAGCCAAGTCCTGCCTCCCCGCATCCGCCACACCCTCCCCTCTGGGCGGTCGGGCCAGGTGACCCGGAGCCCACTACGTCAGGACAACGCCCACCTGGGGCTTCACTGTGGCCGGTAAGTGGCAGGGGACATCCTTGCAATCTCTCCTCTCCTCCTAACGCCAGGTTAAAAACCTCAGGAGCAGCACTTGCTGTTTGCGAAACTGCCTGCCACCGACGCCCCGGAGTTAGACGCCTCACTCGCACGGGGAGCCAGCATGTCGGCTGTGGTCCTGGAAAACCGAGGTTTTGGCAGGAAACTCTCTGACGGACAGGTGAGCCGGGGCTGGCCTCAGGGAGGGAGGGACGTCTGGTCCCCGGTAGGAAAGGGTCTGAGGAATGTTGTTCTTTCCTACTCTCTTAAGCTCACGGAGAATTTGAAGAATGATGGAAATGTCCAGGAAGGCAACAGATAACACGTGTCCTCAAGGACCGTTCCCTAGGGAAGGACATCTGTCCTGTGTGGCTTTCAGGGAAAGAGCACTGCTTTAGGAGATGGGGATCTGGCTTCCAGAGCTGCCCCCAAGTAGCTGTGTGTCTTTTGACAAGTCACTGGCCCTCTCTGTTGCCTGCTTTCTCTTTCCTACAGTGAAGGGGCTGGTTCTCAATGATCCGGTATGGGAGATGGGATTCTTCTAGATCTGCTCTCCTGTGATGTTTATGTAGCGCTCTCAGCCAACTTTCAAAATGGCAACGTTGTAAGAAATTGTATTCTTTTTTTCACCTTTGGGAAAAAAGGAGGCATGAAGAAGTCTTGGACTTACTCAGACCTGGGGAAGGAGAAAAATTAAACAGAGAGGGAAATGAACAGGACTTAGCCTTGGACTTGGAATGTGAGAGAACCCTAAACGTGACTTGGGGATAATACTCAGGGTGCATTCTGTTCTTCGGGACCCGTTGCCTTTCTCTTGAGGTGAAAAATGGCAGCATACATTCTTGAATTGACTTATCACACTTGCAGACTCTGGGGTTCAGACGTAAAGCCCAGCCCTGGGAGATAACGTGAGCTTACAGACAGCTGTCATTTACAAGATCAATGAGACCCGTCTAGAGAACAGAAGCTGGAGGGGAGAGGATAGTTGATGTTTTAGCATAACTAGAGAGACCATAGAACTTTGGACTGACTTTTTTTTTTTTTGAGTCCAGTGAGAAAGACTTCCTTTGGAAAGGTAGCACTTGGGAGACAGTTTGTGTTGAGGAGGGACAGTGTGGTTGTCAGACGGATCACAGAATAGATTCTGGCCCGGTCATCATTCAGTCCTGGTGTTTCTGGCAGTGGGGCCCCTACAACCATGGGAGGAAGTTAGGGGCTATGATCTGGTTAGGGAGCCATGGGGGCTTAAAGCTTTCTTCATAGAACACTTAGAAGATTGAGAACCACAGATGATCGCTCTTGATGACTGGGGGGTAAAAAGTGAGAGTTTACAGCATGTCTTACCTTTGCATGGAAAGCAGGGTATTTAACTTTGCAAAGCTGCAGGTTTATTCATTTGAAAAATTAGGATAAAAATACCCATGTCCTAGGGTTAGGATGAGAATGAAATGAAATAGTGTCTGTCAAGCTTTTAGCACAGTTCCTGGAACACCGTGTCTAGCCAGAACCGACTGACGTGTTCCACAAACTGGGTATGGAACATTGGCAAGAGACACAGGCACTGAGTCAAGCACAGTGGTTGGTATGGCTACACCATGGAAGGATGCTGGACGTGGAGTCAGCGGACATGGGCTCTTGTCTTTGGTTTACTGAAGCTGTGTATCGGGGAAGTCGTCTAACTGGGGCAAAGAGGCTCAGTTTGGTATTTGTAAAACTGAGGGCGGGGGAGTTGGACCGGAATAGTCTCAAGCATTCCTTCCAGCTCTGAAAGTCTGCAAGAAAGACCTACTTTCTGCCCTCTCGAAGCTCCCGACCCAGATGAACAGCACGTGCTGGACGTAATGCTGACATAAGGCTGGAGAGCATGTGATGTGTCAAGTGCTCTACCCACGCCACAGGCACAACAACCCTGCAAGAGATGTTCGGCTCATTCATTCACCCAGTAGACCTATTGTGCACCTACTCTGTGCCAGGCGCAGTGGAATTTCTGCGCTAGTGAAACTTACATTCTAGTGGAGGACAAAAGTAATACGAAACTAACCAAATGAACAAATAATTTCGTGTAGGGGAAAGAGCTGTGAAGGAAAATAGAACAGGGCAGTGGAATACGGGATAAGAGGAACTCAGAAATCATAGCTCTGAATGGTGAAGCCAGTGTTCAAATGTAGATCACACTTCAACACCCTGGGCGCTCGCTGCCACACTTCTTCCTCCTGTAGAAACACGCTGGAATATGGGGTGTAGTGTGTCCATGGCAGGATGTCTGCATCCTTTTTTCTGGTTGTCTTACATTGTGCCTGTGTATACATATAATCACACTTGCAAATACAGGCCTCCTACCATGACACTAAGATTGCAGGTGCCCTTAGAATACCTTGCTAAAGAGTATTATTGTTTGCAATTTTGAAAAACGCTCTTTTCCAAGGAAAACGGAATGCATTTGTTAGATACAACCATAGGGAATATATTTCTGCTGTTAAACGTATTGCCCAATGATCAAAACTCTTTCCATCCTGGGCGCTAGTAAAGTTCATTTTCCCTGCACTATTTCTTCCTATCTGGTGTCTGAGCTACTTTTCTCTACCTTTGCCCATCCCGGGTCTACATGCGTTTCTAAGCCAACTCATACGCTTTTGGGAAACAAATAAGGCATGGATGATGAGCCAATACAAATATATTCTGGAAGAGACTTGCCCAAGGTCCCATGCTGGATCCACATAGTGATGCTGGAATCAGAATCTACCCAAGGCCACCTTATTTCACAAACTCCCTTGAGCTTCTTTTCATTTAAAGTCCCTCAAGTTTTGCAAAGGGAAGCTATATGTTGTCTCCCTCGGGTCTGTCACTGGGAGGCAGAATACGGATTTCGGAACTGTTGGACTCATGTTCAAATCCAGGCTCTGCCACCATTGGCGGGCTGTCCTTGGACAATCCACTTAAGCTGGCAGAGTCTGTGTCCTCCTTTGCAAAATAACATCACCCACCTCATGGGGCTATTGTGAAGACCAGATGAGCTACTACTTGTAGACTCTTATAACAGTACTAGCTGCTGGCAATGATGATGCTTATTAACTATAAAAATCACCAAGTATGGCTCCTGGCACATAGTGGGGGTTCATTCAATGCCACATCCTACTATTAATATTAATAACAATAAAGAGTAGTACCTTTCCATATGGAAAATGTGAATTTGCAGACATATTTGGGAAAAGTCATAATTAAAAAAATTGGGCTGTATATTTATCAGTGGTTTCAAAATCTTCCACGGTTAAGAATCATCTGGGACCTTTTGAAAATGCAGATTCTAAGATCCTACCCCACATACTCAGATGTGATGGGCTAGGGCAGGGCCCAGGAATCTGCATTTGAACAAAGACTCCCCAGGTAATTTTGGAATGGAGAAAAAAGGAACACTCATTGACAATCTGATCTAGAAAGTGAACCGGGGGAAAGAAGAAAGTGAAGGGGGCAGGTGTGGATTAGAATGGGCTGTCAGGAATGATATTGGATAACTGGTCTGCAAGACACAGAGGCCTTAATGTGGACATAATGCACATAGCAGAAGGAATTGTACAGAATGATACTTAGGAACCTGGGTTTTTGACCTGCTACCCACCACCTGTGTGACTTCAGAGGAGTCATACCTTTCTCTCTCTAGCCCATAGTTTCCCCATCTGCAAAATAAGGGGGTGGAACTAGATCAACTCTAAAGACAGGGCCAGCTCTGCCAGTCGAGTCCCACATGGACATCAGAAGCCAAATGGAACGCATAGGTCAAGGAGGGATTATTCACTTCAGCTGGGGAGGACAGAGGTCTTCCGACAGAAGTGAGACCCAAGAGGGCTTTAGAGGCAGACTTAGATATTTGAAAGGGGAGCGTGGAGACTGGGGTAGAGCATCTGTTCTAATGAGCTGAAAAGGCAAGAAGAAAGATGATTTGCTAGAGAGGCAGTTCCTGAGGGCGGCCTCGGGAGATAAGGTACCAAGGAACTCTTGAATATCAGAAAGAGGTATTTTCTCCTGCTGGCCTTTGGAGCCTTTGGGGAATTCTGAGTAGTAGAAGGACACAAGCAAAATTCTGTTAGAACCAGACTGATACAGATCACTAAGGCTGGATCACAGCGGTGGCAGTAGAACAAAAGAAGGACCTGACCCCAAGGGTCACTTCTAGAGGTCAGGTGGGACTTGGACATGTACAGGAGTGGGAAGGTGGTGGTGACAGAGTTCTGAGCCCAGGTGCCTTCAGGTCTGAATTGTCCCAGTTATGGGTGGCACCTGTTGAGATATATCTGGAATGTGTTATTTTCTTGGAGGCCAACAGAAGAGAACGTTGCCAAGTGAACCAGAAATGGAAATCTTTTGTCATTTCAAAGAAATCAGAAAAGACTAAGGACTCAGTGTTCTCTGGGAGGAAGAAGATGTATATCAGACACTCCTCTGCATGTCTGTGGCGGGGTTTAAAAGAGGGAGAGGCAGGATAGAGTCTTACAAGAAGCCGTGATTCATGGATGAATGCTGGGCTCAAATGGCGTGGGGTCTCACCCTGGCTCCATTGCTGACTGTATATCTCTGAGATTTCATTTTGTCATCAGTAAAAGCAGACACCTGCTGGATAATAAAACCTGCCTCCTAATGGTATCAAAATTAAATGAGATAATCCAAATCAAGTGCCTATTATAATGCCTGGGACATTACAGGCTCTTAATAAATGGTAGATTAACTCTACTGGAATTTTTTAAAAAGACAAAACAAATGTTTTTTAAGAAAGATAATATCATGGTCCATATAGGGATATATAACGGTTCAGTCTTACAGTTCATTTGAAGCCCTTTCTAATTACATCTGCTGATAATTTAGAGCCTGGGTTATTGACCTGCTACCCAACACCTGTGTGGCTTTAGAGGCATTACACCTTTCTCTCTCTGGCCCACAGTTTCCTCATCTGCAAAATAAGGGGGTGGTTGCCCCACCTCTGTGAGGCTCTGGGAAAATCTGAAATTTCTGAATGAAAAGAATTTCATCCTAAAGGTCATCAATATTCATGCAAGGGTTATTATGCCGTCACTGGTAGAGTCTGCCCAACACAGCCGTCTCATTGAGATGATGTAACATCCATCCCACCAATTTCATTAACTTGCTTATAAGAGAGTAATTGTTCTGCATGGTTTTTCCTTCATAGTTTGGGGTATGTGCTATTTATTTGTCGGTACACATGGAGCTTTGTATATTATTATTGCAAAACTTTATAATTTTTAAAGGTTTCAGCTAACCCTGAGACGCCAACCCTAATCCCACATTAGTTTGCTGACATGTGCATGTAGAAAGTGCTAGATCCTTGAGAAGCTTTGCTATATAGTTTAGGACATCCCTCTTCTGGTAGGTTATTTGTGTTTCTTTTATGCATTTTGTGACTTTTTCAGTAATTGGATATCATAGATCCCAACATACAGGACAACGCTTTCCTGAGCATAATGCTTCCCTGGGATCTTTGCCAAGGCTAAAGAGTCATTCTTGTGTATTTACAATATTTCCATCATTAAAAAAATTTTATTGTTATTTATTTTATTTTAGAGAGAGTGTGTGTGAGAACAGAGTATAGGGGCAGAGGGAGAGGGAGAGGGAGAGAGAGAGAGAGAGAGAGAGAGAATCCCAAGCAGGCTCTGTGTTCAGCACGGAGCCTGACATGGGGCTTAATCCCATGACCCTGGGATCATGACCTGAGTTGAAATCAAGAGTTGGACGCTCAACCAACTGATCCACCCAGGTGCCCCGTATTTCCATCATTTTTATATGTAAACTGTTTTATCTTTTTTTTTCATCATGTGAATATTGCTTTGACAGGGTTTATTATTAGCATGATTTTCCAGATAAGGAAACTAAAAAGGCCAAGCTATTGCCCAAAGTGTTTCAGTTGATAACTGGAAGACAGAGGGCTCCAACCGAGGTCTTTGGTCTCAACCACCCATTTTTAGAACTTTCCACACCGTATTTTTCAGTGTTTTTCTGGACACTTTTTGAATTGTATTATACTACCTCTAAGGCTCTTTGTGTTATGTGTCTATTAAGCCAAATATTGAGCTCCTGAAGGATGGGAATTGTTTTATTCATTTTTGTATCTCAGAGCCCTAGTAGTGCCTGGCACTTGGTAGATGCTCATTAAAAGGTACTGGGTCTATAGGGTGACTGGTGATATCAGTGAATAATGAGAGTTTTCTAAAAGTGAATCCTGATCTAGGAGCATCATTGTAAATATCACTCCCCTTGACTTACATATTTTCTACCAGAAATCATATACTTACTGTGTAGAATATATGTAACTCATCGCATTCCAAGCCTTAACTAGAAGAGAGGGTTTATGCCGGCCTCTTGCTTGCAGATTTCATAGGAAAACATTTTAACCAGGAGCACTTCATCTTGTAGGAAACAAGCTATATTGAAGACAATTCCAATCAAGATGGTGCCATATCACTGATCTTCTCACTCAAGGAAGAAGTTGGTGCCCTGGCCAAGGTCTTGCGCTTGTTTGAGGTAAGTATTCATTTCCGCCTTGGATAATGCAGAGCAGCCTTCTGTGTTATTTCCTAGTTGGATGCAGCGAAAAGAACATGGGATCTGGAATTGGAAGACTTGCTTTTCAGCTCAGGCGCTCACGTTAACCAACTATGAGACCTTAGTGAAGTCTTTCATTCTCCCTGGGCTTCAGTTTCTCCGTTCATAGTCAGAATCGTTCAGAATCACTGGTTGCACACACAGGAAGCTGGCCCTGATTTCAGACTTCTTTTACCGAGCTTTCCTTGAATGAATTACTATCTTCTCAGTGTTCCCAAAGCACTTTACTTTTAACCGCAGCACATATTTGCCTGGTTATGCATGCACATTTTCTGTCCGGGCCTGTTTCTTCAGGCAGGGAACCTTGGCTCAGCCATCTTATATCCTCTACAGACCAGTGTTATATATATTAAATGTTCAATTAAGAGTGAAATTAAATTTAAATACAAGCAAAGTCAATTAGGCTTTATTTTTTTCTTAAAATTTTTTTTTGCCCTGGATTTTAAGAAGGAATGTTTTTGAACCAATTAAACTTTTATCCCAGGTAAATTTTATTCTTTAATAAAATTATATCTGGTGACTGAATACATAAGTAAATGGGGTACAGACACATGTCCATGCAGAAGATTTCAAATAATCTAAATAGATATTCTGTACTTACAGAAGAAGAGTATATGCACTCTTTAAATGTGAGTGGCACAGTGTGACTTTCTTCCAAACCAGATGGGATGGAAAGGGTGTGGGAAGCCCAACAAACAGTAGCTCAGCCAGGTAATCAAGGTCAATACCAGCAATGATGAGTCATGTAGATCGTATGAACCTCTGATACGACATGATGAAAATGACACTTTACCTCTGTGGTCTTCCTCCCCTAAAATCATAACCCAGTCTAGCTATGAGAAAAACATCACACAACTCAGTTAAAGGACATCATACAAAATACCTGACCCATACTTCTCAAAACTGTCAAGGTCATCAAAAATAAGAAGTGTCTGAGGAATTGTCACAATCAAGGGGAGCCTAGAGGAATGTAACATCTAAATGTAATGTGGTGTCTGGAATGAGATCCTACTGCAGAAAAAAGGACATTAGATACAAACTAAAAAAATTCAAATACATTATGGTCTTTAGTTTATGAAAAGGCGTAAGTGTTGGGCGCCCGGGTGGCTCAGTTGGTTGAACGACCAACTTGGGCTCAGGTCATGATCTCATGGTTTGTGAGTTCGAGCCCTGCCTCAGGCTCTGTGCTGACAGCTCGGAGCCTGGAGGCTGCTTCGGATTCTGTGTCTCCCTCTCTCTCTCTGCCCCTCCCCCATTCATGCTCTGTCTCTCTCTCTCAGAAATAAATAAATGTAAAAAAAAAATTTTTTTAAAGAAAATGCATAAGTGTTAATGCATTAACTCTGACACATTCCACACTAACACAAGATGCTAATAATAGGGGGGTCTGGGTACAGAGTGTGTGGAAATTTTTCATACTATCCTTTCAATTTTTCTATAAATCTAAAATCTACCTAAAAAGTAGGGTCTATTTTTAAAAATACTGAACTTGGCTATCCAAAGGAGGCAGGGGTGGGCTGGGGAGGGGAAGGTCTGCCTGAGTGAGAGCAAGAAATGAGAAAGAACAGAGAAGAGAGACTGAGTACTTTCTGAATGACAAACTGTTCACGAGAAAGAATGTATCTGTAAAATGCTCCTATGCAACATTTTAGCCTTTGTATTATATAGTTAATCAGCATTTTCCCCTTGAGAGGTCAGGCCTTAATCAGTTAATAAATTAAATAATAGCAAATTAACAGGATGTTTTCAACCTAATTAATAAACCACAAGTAACTAAATTACCAGGACTAGATAAAATACACCCAAAGGGTGTGTGTGTGTGTGTGTGTGTGTGTACTCTGGGTGAACTTTTTAAAGCATTATCCCAAGTCTCAACTTCCATGGTCAGTAAGTGGTATTATTCTACACATTCACAGAGGAGGAAACAGAGGTCTCTCTATCAGTGATTGGTGAAGGGTTTTTGTTGCTGTTATTGTTAGTGTGTGTTGATTTTTTTTCCCAAATATATTTCAGAAGCTGCTCTAGACATTGTATAGGCCAGCATGCCTTCTACCCTTCTAAACAGCCTGGCAAAACGCACGGTTAAGTTAGAATCATTCAAAGTGTTGAGGGAAGATAGAAAGTCAAATTCTAGTGTCCGTGGAACCACAGTATGTGACAAACCAGACACGGAGCGGGCGGGATTTGGGTCCCATTCAATTTGGTGGAGGAGGTATTACTCCATTTTATGCATGGAGGAGCTGAGGTTCTGAGAGGCTAATTTGTTCAAGATCACGCAGCTAATGTGTAGTGATGATGGGAGACGGGATCCCGGTTTTCAAAGCCGTGAGCTTTCCCTAGAGCCCCACACCTCTGCCAAATACAGCTGTCCCTACCATCTGAATACCTCTGGAGGGTTTTTTTAATGCAGATATCCTGGCGCCATCTATGGGGACAGGGATGCTTTCCTATTCTTTGGGGAAAGGGATCTGTCACCAAGTATTCTTTTTTTTTTTTTTTTTTAATGTTTCTTATTTATTTTTGAGAGACAGTGAGAAAGCTCAAGCTGGGGAGGGGCAGAGAGAGGGGCCGGGGACAGAAGATCTGAAGCAGGCTCTGTGCTCATAGCAGAGAGCCCGATGTGGGGCTGGAACTCATGAACCTCGAGATCATGACCTGAGAGGAAGTTGGGCCCTTAACTGACTGAGTCACCCAGGCGCCCCACCAAGTATTCTTTCTTTCTTTCAAATTGAGCCATGTATCAAAGTGCAAAAAAAAAAAAAAAAAAAAGAAAGAAAAAAAAAATTAAATAAAAAAAAAATAAATAACTATCCATATTGCCCTCATCTGTGTCAACCACTGTTAAAATTTTTCCAAGTTCATTTTCATTTTTTCATGTTTGATTATGGTTTCAAAAATTACAAATTAACATACTGTTTCTTAAAAAAAGAAATACAATGTTAAAGATACTGCTGTAGTCCTTTCTGATTTCTCCTCAATCCCGTCACGCTGCAAACTTCCTGGCCAAGGCAGCATGAAAATGAGTTTAGTATACTTCTTCCCATATTTCAGTCCTTTAAAAAATGATATTGATACTAACAGCTACTCCCCTGTGCACACGGTTTTGCAGCCTCTTTGGGTCAGGTGAGTAGAGCCGTCAAAAGCATGGACTCTGGAGAGACAGAGCTGTGACTCTGGGAAAGTCGCTTGACATGTCTGTGCTTTGGTTCCTCATAATAATGATAGTATCTGCTTGAAATAGTAGATCTGAGTATCAAACAACTTAATGCATGTAAAACCCTCAGAGTAGATACACATTAAGTGTCCGAGAAGAATTGCTACATATATTTTTTCTGAATGCAGTGTTTTCGAGATTTATACAAATTAAGTTAAAAACTTCTGAAGAGTTGTTCTTAAAATGCACGGACCATATTTTATTTATCCAGACCCTGATTTTTTACATCTATGGTGTTTCCTATTTTCTGAAGTCACAGACAATTCTGCAGTACTTTGTTCTCTTTCTTTTGTATGCAATGTGCAAATATTTCTCGAGGGTAGATAGCAAGAATTTTGATTGCTGGTCCTAGGTCATGGACATTTTTAGTTTTAAAAGAAACTACTAAGTCGTTCTCCAAATGTTCTTTAACAATTTATGCTCCCATTAGTTCACTGTGGGAATACTTACACTTCTAAAGTTATTCACGTATTATTGCTTTTTAATCATGGACAATATAATGGGTGGGATGTGGTGATTTATTTTTTAATTGTTTTTTTAATGTTTATTTATTTTTGAGAGAGAGAGAGACACAGAGTGTGAGTGGGGGAGGGGAAGAAAGAGAGGGAGACACAGAATCTGAAGCAGGCTCTAGGCTCTGAGCTGTCAGCACAGAGCCTGACGTGGGGCTCCAACTCACGAACGAGCCGTGAGATCACGACCTGAGCCAAAGTCGGGACGCTTAACTGACTGAGCCACCCAGGCACCCCGGGATGCGGTAATTTATTGTTTTAATTTTCGTTTCTCTGATTATGAATGAAATGATGGGGTGTCTTCATATTACATGACATTGGATTTTATTCTTTTGTAAATTGTGACATGTCCATTCAGGTTTTAATCTTTTCCTGCTACAAATTTATCTTTTTCTTACCAATTTCTTGACATTTTATATAATCTGAATACCATTGTTTGTGACAAATATTTTCTCCCTGTCTCTTTATGTTACTTGGGTTTATCATATTATTTGTCATACTGAACTTTCAAGTTCTACTGTGATTAATATTTTCAGTCATTTCCTTTATGAGTTTTGGATTTGTTTGTTTGTCTGTTTGTTCTTGAGTTTTCCTTAAATTCCACTGGTGACTCTGATGCCCAATCAGGAATGAGAACTACTGCTCTAAGCTGTTGCCGGGGAAGGAGTTCCTGCTGTCACTAGGGACTGTACCCTCTACTTTCCATGAAATAAATCATATTTAGCACTCAGAATATTTTAATATTTTCCATAAATTAAATAACTTAGTGGAGGTGAGTGATACCATACTCATTATAGAGACAAAGAAACTAAAGTTCAGGGGGCTCAATAGCTCGTCTCAGGTGAACACATAATGTGATAGAACCTCAGAAATTGACTAGGATTCTAAAATGCCAGGCTTATCATTTTTATCAGAGTACAGTCAGTTGTTTATGAGAAAGCAGAACAACTTAGCCTTTATCTTGCGTGTGTTCTTTTCAAGACAACGGTCTTTGAGCTGGGAACGCTGGAATAAAGTATTGAAAACCAAGAGAAACATGGCTGGGCTTTAGTATTTCAGGATCTGGGTCCATGGTGAAGTCACTTTATCCTATCATCCATCTGACACTTACAAATAGGTGGATTAGGGAACTTCCCGGGGCCAAGACTTTATGAGGATTCAAGGGATCACTCATTTGCCTTTAGATGAGATCCTATCTTTGGTTCTAAATAGCATACTAGCTACATGTTGTGATATAAGGCGTATAAGGAGCAGCAGTTTTGCCCTGTGCAATTTAGATCCCAGATATCACTGACTTTGGCAGATAATTTAACATATGTGCCTGTGTTTATTCATCTATAAAGTGGGGCTAATGATCTATACCTCCAGGGGGCTATGAGATTTTACATGGTACATAAAATGTGTGATACAAGTTGAGCTTGCAGAAGATGCTCATACAATGTCTTTTCCTTTATCCCTTCCACATGTGATCTATGAACCCTATTAGAAATCTTGGAAAAGATATAATGATGGGGAGGCTGTTAGAAGACTAGAGGGAGTCCGAAGCCTTGATGTTTAATTTTTCTTTCCAAAACAAAGTGAAAAACCTAGAACGAATGACTTAATATAGCCTGTGAGCATTCACAGGCAAATGGCAATGAGTTGGGGCAGGGCCATTAAAGAAAGGCAGAGTAGCTTGGTAGAGCAGAGAGATTGTGGTGGCCAGAGAGTGTTTGTGTATTTATATCTCTCATCATATCTTTGTGAATGAGGCGTACGAGCAAGCATTAGGTGAAAATACAGACAAACCCCCTAAAGTGTGGCATTGACACTGAACCTCTGGACCATGTATAATGAAACCAAAGGTAATAAAAAAGAAAAGCCAAGGAAGGAATCTAAACTACACCTTATGCAGCGTTTCCTAAACAATAGTCTATCACATTCTACACATTAGTAGGTGTTTTATTAGAAAAGAGTTCTGAGAGGGGCTATGTCTGGAAAATTCTACATTTAGATTTTGGAAATCCATTGTACACGTAAACATATTAAAGGCTCTGAGAAGCCCTGCAGAGAGGAAATTTATCCAATGTTATGTTGCTTGGTATTTCCCAAATGTATTTGGCCAGGAGGTATTGTTCAAGAAAGGCCTATTAACATTTTTGCAGGCATGAGCGTTCCACTAAGCTTATGCTGTTTCAGAGTTATGAGCTCCAGACCATCAGTTGTAACCTAAGTTTGGGGCCCTGAGGAGTAGAACAGGACTGGGTCAAGTGTACTGTTGGGAACCAAACTGAGTTCAACACCCTGTTGCACCACCTGTGAGCTGGATGGCCTTGAAAAAGTTATTTATCCCTTGGTAGCTTTGTTTCCTTATTTTTATTTATCTATTTTTAAACACAAGCTGTTTGTTTTAAGTTTCTTTATTTATTTTGAGAGAGAGAGGGAAGGACAGAGAGAGAGAGAGAGAGAGGGAGAGAGAATCCCAATCAGGCTCCATGCTGACAGTGCACAGCCTGACATAGGGCTTCATCTGACCAACTGAGAGATCATGACCTGAGCCGAAATCAAGAGTTGCACATGTAACCGACTGAGCCACCTAGGTGTCCCTTCTGTATATCCTGTTTCCTTATTTTTCAAATAAAGGAAATACTAAGCCTGTATTAGAGGGTTGCTGTGAGACAGGGATTAACACATGTAAAATATTTGTCACAGTGTCAGACACAGGGTAAGAGCTCTATTACCTGTCATTCTATGCACCACATTTTTAGAGTGCCTAGAACTTCAGGAACTCTTAAATTCTTAGCAATATGAAAAGGAGTTAAAGGATTAGAGTTGTTTGCCTTGAAGAGGGAAGATGGGGCAATGAAATCTCTTTTTTTCCTCCCAAATATTCGAAGGACCATTATGGAAGAAAAACCCTGCTTACTTTCCATTACTTCAGACGTAAAAGGGCAAGGTGTCGCAATTACAAGAAGCATATTTTAAATCAAGTAAAGGCAATATCTCTGTGGTAGAAGAGTGCTAGAAGGCACTAGTTTCGAGCATTACTACTATGAAAACAGGTAGCAAAAGGCAGGGCAGAGTCAAAGCAGACATTATGGTGCAAACAAACCTACTTTCCCTTAATAGAGACAAAGGATACAAATCTCTCCAGCTCCCCCAAGACTGGCAGTAGAAGAAGAACATTCCATATGGGAGAATCACCTGTACCCTGTGAATCCTTCACTGCAGTTCCGTCCATGTTTAATGAGTGGGACCATCCTTTGACACCTTGTAGCAGAGATACATCGGGGACTTTTAACTAAACCTTAATACGTGCTCAGAGTAATAAATGAAAGACTAACAGTCATGGGAGCCTAGCCCGTCTTACCCCCCCACCCTGGCCTGACTCCATATGGTGAAAACTTTCTTAACCCCCGAGCTACCAGGAGCACACACGGACATCCCAGCCCCTCAAACAAGAAATGAGATCTGCAGAGTGAGCGCAGATTTGTCCCTGCATCGCCAGGCTTCATTCCTTGCCCAAGAGCCTGTTCTTTTCCTCAGGTGCTTAGCACCAAAGTCACCATTCCATTAAGATGTCACCGGGCAGTGGACGTGTGTCCTTGTAAACCTCAGCCAGGGACTACATCAGAATGTAACACAATCAGTTTGGTATTTATCATAAAGATACAGAAGAACTGTGTTTACGTATGTTGTCTGGGTGGTGAGACAGGGAAGCAGATGTTCTAGTAATTGGGGTCCAGCATCCCCTGTCCCCAGTTGTTTTAACTTTCAATTCTTTATGCATTTATTTAAGCATTTTCTGTAGCTCTCTATATTTTTAGCCTCTGCTGGCTCATGTCTGTGCCTTCTTAGAAAAATAGTCTCCTGAGAGTCTTTGCTGCAAGTGGCTTAGTAATGGGCTATAAAATTAGATGCCAGCTCCCTGGGGAAGCTGCAAAGAGGTCTCCCTCCACCAGTCAGCATTCCACTAATCACCTTACCTGAGATCCTCTAGGGAAAAGAGCAAGCAAATGCATGGGTATACAGAGTGCTGAAGTTCATGGGTATGCTCAATTAGCATCATTTAGTTGATGGAGACACAGAGGTTCTGACTAAGCAAGCTGCGCAAGGCTAGACGCTTAGAGCCAAAAGTGCCTCAGAGTTCACCCTCTGTATTCACAGTAGCCTGGGCTTTTGGAAACAAATGGAAAGGGCCAGTCAGTGTTTGTCACGTTCCCGTCCTATGCTCTGCCTCTGCCCAGCTGACGCATGTCTTTTCCCCATCGGATATTCAGTGAGCTCATCCCCCCTCATTTACGTGTTCAATTAATATTTTTTGAGTATCTACCATTGTCAGACCCTATATGGGTGCTGGAGAGCCTGGGGTGAATCAGATAGTCATTCTCTGACTCTACAGTAATTAGAGAAGCTCAGGGCTCCGTGAAACAGAGTCAGCCAGGGAAGGCTTCTTGCAGATGGAATGCTCAAGCTGAAGCTTGAAAGCGGTGACCAGGGGAGAGGAAAGGGGAAGTTCATTCTAGAACAAAGAAACAAATGGCTTGACGTGAGTGAACAAACAAGTGGTCAGGTCACAGAATCCTGAAATCCTTTCTATCTCGCCACCTCAGCATTCCTGGGGACAGAGGCTGGGTTGCAGAGGGGACATCTAAGCAGATATTCAATGTTTACTACTCTAAAGTTTGGACTTTAAGGTCGGGCCTGTGACCCCTGGGGCCTGGTGAGCGGGGCAGGATCTAGAATGACCCACAAGGGTTGCCTTAACCCCTCTGGGCTTAGGTCCGGAGCAGTCGTGAGCAGTACAGCGTTTCCTGGAACACTGCTTCTTTCATCAAAATAAGAAGAGCTTTGAGTTTCACCAGAAGAAAAAAAGTTCTTACAGCCAGGATGACTTTCAGAATTTTCTTTAAAACCCCTAGTACAGATAATGATGTAAAGAACACCCATGGGGGCGCCTGGGTGGCTCAGTTGGTTAAGCGTCTGACTTCGGCTCAGGTCATGATCTCACAGTTTGTGAGTTTGAGCCCCACATCGGGCTCTGTGCTGACAGCTCGGAGCCTGGAGCCTGCTTGGATTCTGTGTCTCCCTCTCTCTCTGACCCTCCCCCCGTTCATGCTCTGTCTCTGTCTCAAAAATAAATAAAAATTAAAAAAAAAAAAAAAAAGAACACCCATGTAACTCCTTGGTTAAGAAATGAAACCTTGCAAAGGGATCACTTCTATAGTTCGTTACTAGAGAAGTTTCTCTGAATGTGTAGAAATGAAACATGGCATAAATGACTGAAGCCCCTGGGGACCCTTCCCCATGAACTTCCTCTTCACGTGTAGCTGTTAATCTGAATTTGATGTTCCTCCCACTTATCTTTTTATGCTTTGCTGTATAGAGCCACCCATTAATGATCTACGGCATAGTTTTGCAGACTTTGACTCTTCATAAAATTGGAATCATATTACAGCTCTCTTTTTGCAGTTTTCTTTCCCGATGACAGAGGCGAGCATTGTTTTTGAGGTTTGTCCGTGATGTCCTGGCTCATTCATTTCCTCCTCTGTATGTTCACTGGGTGACTATACTTTACCTCTCCTGTTGGTGGGATATTTAGGTCATGATCGTTGTTTACCCCAGGAATGGTGCCACACTAAACTTTTTGTGCAGCCAGATGACTGTATTGACTAGAAGAGCGTCTAATTGAAAATCAGTGCTGTTTTCAGTTGTTAATAGTTTAGAGTTGGACGTATTGGAGAATTAGCAACACAGAGCTTACGTTTTGAACTTTTATTATGAAGTTTATTATGAAGTGAAAATTTGAAGCGTGCCATGACCCCCTGATGGCACGTGAGTTTGGATTGCTCTTCAGTAGCTTGGACTGAAACAGGACACAGGGGCTTTTAGATCTTATGACTCTGGTGGCAAGAAAAGGGGTACAAAGAGGAACACACAGACAAAAAGGCTCTTTTCTCCAAAGCCTCGAAAAGAGCCTGGATTGAGCTGCTTCCCCAGTTATCCCCAGGCTGGGGTCTTCCCTGAGTTGGATTCAACCCCAATAAGTGGAGGGGAGGGTGGAGAAGAAATAATCTGACAAAGGGGGAAGGCTGAGGAAGAAAAGGTTCAGAGATCACAACAGAGACACTTCCAGAGGAGGCAAGAGTGTGTCCCAAAAGATGGTCTCCAGGGTGTGAATCCTGCTTGAACCCATCCGAGAACGCTCTTCCAGAGCAGAGCGGGGAACAATCTGGAGCTCGCTCCAAGATTTAACTGTGCTGCCCGTACTTTCCTGAATGTTTTTGGTTTCCTGTTCACCCCAGTGGGTTTAATTTCTAGATTCTTGGTCAACCAAGGCCGTTCCTGGCCCCCTCACAAGAGGAGATCAGTAAAATATATAAGCAGCCTCGCCCGCGTCTCCATGAGACCTCTTCTCTAATCTTTTAACTGTCGTTTCTTACCCCAAATAGTGTAGCGGCCTCCAGACTGCTTCTGCCTTTGCCTCATATGGTCTATTCTTAAAACAGCTGCCAGAGCGGCCCCTTTTGAAACGTGAGTCAAAGACCGTATCTTCTCTGCCTGATTACCTTCCATAGCTTCTTAATATCACTCTGCGTGAAAAGCTCAGTTCAGGTAATGGCCGATAGGTCACGCTCGGTTACTGCTCTGCCTCAGTCCTGTTGCCCGACCTCTTGCTCATTCTGCTCCAGTCATGCCAGCCTGCTTGGGGTTCCTCAGTCATGTTGTACACTGTCTTGCCCCAGGACCCTTGCACTTGCTGTTCCCTCATGGCTTGCTCTCTCATTGACTTCAGGTCTGTGCTTAAATGTCACTTGTTTATTTTTTGAGAACTTCCTGACCACACCGTTTCAAATAGCACCTTCATGGCACCCCTGGGATATCCGATCCCTCTTTCTGGCTCTGTTTTTCTCCATTCCATCTGAAGACTGTAAATTCTACTTATTTCTCATAGTTACTGTTTGTCTCCTGCTTTGAGAATATAAGCTCCAGAAAGGCAGGGATTTTTCCCTCTCTGTTCACTGTTGTATCCCAGTACCTGGAACAGCGTTCGGCACATGGAAGGTGCTTCATTAAATAAGTGCTCGAAAGCTACTGTCTGTTTACTTGAAACCAATGATTTGGGGGCATTCTTTGTGAACATCTTTGATGTTGCCCCCAGAAATCTCTGAATAGGCCAGAACATAACTTCATTTAAGTTTATTCTAAGGCAACAGCACGGAGTTAGTCCAAAAGATCTTCCTTTTCCAACCTAGTACCATCTGAAAATACCCTCAGCTTTTCCTTCTCCTTTTTGAAACATGCTCTCAGGAAAGGACCTGAGAAAAATTTAAGGTAAAGCAAATATTAAAGGGTAAAATAACTCATAAAACATAGTGTGTTTTGCCTCCCAGGAAAGTGTGTTTATCCATACCAAATTGAGAGAGGCAGAGTATGTTAAGTCCTTAGTGGGTCTCCAGCAGCAAAGCCAAAATCATATGAGGTGAATTTCCCTTTTTTGTTACTGAGATGCCATGTAATATGATTAGTTTTACTTTAAACACAAGCAAACAGAAGTTTAGAATGACCAACTAATGTATTCAAAGGTGGTGAGCAGCTGAACCAGACCTTGAGCTAAGATTGGCTCCAAAGCCCACACTCTCTTCACTATACCATTCTCCTTTTCTTGAGGAATGAAATTAAGATGCAAAGGATGGGCCCTAAGCCTGAAAAGATCCAGAAGGATAGATCCATTTTGCACCATTGTGAATTCTGTATCTGTAATTTTATTCACCAGTTGACCAAACCCCCTTTAGAAAGGTTTTCCTCAAGGGCGGGAACAGAAAGGGATTTCTGGCCAATCCCGATTGAAATAGGCTCTTCATTTCTATTTACTTTTCTCTGAGTCCTCAATCTCTGCTCAAGAGACCTGATTAATTAAGGTGTTACACGGCTGTCTTTTATGCATAAATTAGCTATTGGACAAATTATGAAATTGTCTTCGAAATATTTAACTCTAAACCTTTCTTGCCTCTATCCAGATGTCCATGTGGAGTAACAGGCAGGGTTCTTTGTCCCTCACCCAAAGATGTGGTGATGTTAGATGGGTCGATTTGTAAACCTACACAGACCCCTTGTTTAAAAATAAAAATTCATTTACTAAATGGTAATTATGATCATAATCAGGTTTAGAGGTTCGTTTCTAAAGCCTCTCTTAGCAACCAAAATTAATGGTATCTAAGGATCCACACTGATAAGCTGGAAAAACTCCAATAAGGAAATTGCATGCCAAACTTGAGAGTTAATTATTAACAAATTGATTCAAAAGGGAGAGAAATGGTTTAGAGAATTTGGCTGAGTGTTCTTAGCCAAAAACTTCACTCGCATTTTAAAAGATATATTTTTCTTTTCATTATGTGCATAATATTATTTTTAAATTATTTTTTAATTTTTTTAGAGCAAGACCAAAGGAGTGCAAGTGGGGGGAGAGGGGCAGAGGGAGAGAGAGAAAGAGAGAGAGAGAGAGAGGGGGAGAGAGAGAGGGAGAGGGAGAGAGAGAGGGAGAGGGAGAGGGGGAGGGAGAGAGACGGAGAGAGATAGCAAGAAGGAGAGAGGGAGAGGGAGGGTGAGGGAGTGGGAGGGAGAGAGAGGGAGAGAGAGGGGAGAGGGAGAGGGAGGGAGAGAGAGGGAGAAAGGGAGAGGGAGGGAGAGGGAGGGAGAGGAAGAGGGAGAGAGAGAGAGAGAGAGAGAGAGAGAGAGAGAGAGAGAGAGAATGCCAACAGGCTCTGTGCTGGGCTTAATTCCATGACCCTGGGATCATGACCTGAGCTGAAATCAAGAATCAGACCTTCTAGGTCCATCCATGTTATTGCAAATGGCCAGATTTTTTCTTTATTTTTTATGACTGAGTAACATTCCTATATATATTCCTACACACACACATATACATATACATATACACACATGCACACACACCCTATCTTCTTTAGCCATTCACCCATTGATGGACACAGGTTGTTGGCATATCTTGGCTCTTGTAAATAACACTACAATGAACATATGTGTGCATATATCTTTTCAAATTGATGTTTTTTTTTTTCCAGATAAATACCTAGAGGTGGAATTGCTAGACTGTGTGGTAGTTCTATTTTTAATTTTTTGAGGAAACTCCATACTGTTTTCCATAGTGGTTGTACCAGTTTTCTTTCCCACCAATGCTATACAAGGGTTCTCTTTTCTCCACATCCTTGCCAACACTTACTTCTTATCTTTTTGATAATAGCCAATCTGACTGGTGTGAGGTGATACTTCATGGTTGTTTTGATTTGCATTCTCTTGAGGATTAACGCTGTTCAGCATCTTTTCATGTACCTGTTGGCCAACTGTATGTCTTCTTTGGAAACAGGTCCTTTCAAGTCCTCTGCTCATTTTTTAATTAGGGTGTTTGCTTTTTGACATTAAGTTGTGTAAGTTCTTTATATATTTTGGATATTAATCCCTTATTGGATATACGATTTGCAAATATCTCCTCCTATTCAGTTGCTTTTTTGTTTGGTTTCCTTTGCTATGCAAAAGCTTTCCAGTTTGACACAGTCCCATTTGTTTATTTTAGCTTTTGTTGAACTTGCCTTGAGGAGGCTGGTCCAAAAAATATTGCTAAGACCAAGGTCAAAGAGCTTACTGTCTATGTTTTCTTCTAGGAGATTTATGGTTTCAGATCCTACATTCAAGTCTTTAATCTATTTTGAATTTATTTTTGTGTATGGTGTAAGATAGTGGCCCAGTTTCATTCTTTTGCATGTGACTGTCCAGTTTTTCCCAGAACCATTTATGGAAGAGATTGTCCTTTCCCCCATTGTCTTCCTCCATATTCTTTCTCCATTGTCATAGATGAATTACTATATATCCATGGGTTTGTTTCTGGGCTCTCTGTTCTATTTCAGTGATCTGTGTGTCTATTTTTGTACCAGTACCATACTGTTTTGATTGCTACAGCTTTGTAGTGTAGTTTAAAATCAAGAAATATAATAGTTCCAGTTTTGTTCTTCTTTCTCAATTGCCCTGGCTACTTAGGGTGTTTTGTGGGTCCATACAAATTTTAGGATTTGTTGTTCTAGTTCTGTGAAGAATGACACTGGTATTTTGATGGGGATTTCATTTATTTAACCTGTTGATTGCTTTGGGTAGTGTGGACATTTTAACAATATTAATTCTTCCAATTCATGAATACAGTATAGCTCTCCATTTCTTTGATCAGTTTCTTTTATCAATGTCTTATAGTTTTCAGAGTACAGGTCTTTCACATCCTTGGTTAAATTTATTCCTAAGTATTTTATTCTGCTTGATGCAATTGTAAATGGGATTGTTTTCTTAATTTCTCTTCCTGACAGCTCATTATTAGCATATGGAAACTCAACTGATTTCTGAATGTTAATTTTATATTCCATAATTTTACTGAATATATTTATTTGTTCCAGTTGTTTCTGGGTGGAATCTTTAGAGTTTTCTTCATGTTGCATTATGTCATCTGAAAATGGTGATAGTTTTACTTCTTCATTTCCAATTTAGATGCCTTTTATTTATTTTTCTTGCCTAATTGCTTGGCTAGGACTTCCATGTTTTGTTTTGTTCCAGATCTTACAGGAGAAGCTTTCAATTTTTCACTGTTGAGTAAGATGTTGGCCATATATGGGCTTTATTATGTGGAGTTATGTTCCTTCTGTACCCTACTTTGTTGAGAGTTCTTATGATAAATGGATATTGTATATTGTCATATGCTTTTTCTATGTCTATTGAGATGATTGCATGGTTTTATCCTTTGTTTTGTTAATGTGTTAATGGTGTACCATGCTGATTGACTTGTGATTGTTACTTGCTTTTCAATGGTTGCATAATCTCCACGGAGTGATTCCACTGCAATTCACCTAATCATTCTCCCATAGCAGGAGTTTAGTTAGCTTATGGATTTTGGTGAAAATTTCCCCCATATGTTAGATCTCCAGAATTATAAAAACTGAGTCATGGCTATTGCGAAAGTGAGAGACTTCTCTCTGGAAGTGCTTTTGCTGAGGGTAGAGTGTGGGTGTTGAACATTAACAGCCTATAGTCTGTCTGCCAGCCCTCCCAGCCCCTTTTCCACCTCCCACCCCTTCCTACCCCTCCCACCCCTGCTGTACTCTTGTAAATAAGCATGCCAGAGGTGTGTCCACTCTCAGTTCTTGGCTTTGATGTATTCTCTGGTCTACACAAGGCAGGAATTGGTTATCTCTTCTTTTAAACTTTCAACTTAGGCAAATACTAGATGAAACTTATCCCTTTTCTTTCTTTCTGAGCCAAGAGGATGACGTTGCTCTTTGCTTTGTTTAGGAAGTCACCTCTGTTTGTCTAGAAAGCTTCAGAGCGACCGCTATCTCTCTGACCTTCCCTCCTCTAAGCACTCTCTCTCTCTCCTTAGTTGGGGCCCTCAAATTGGGCTACCTGGCCATCACTGTTAGGGGTATATTTTCTGCAGCTGGTGCCCATAAACAATGGCTCCATCATGTGCCTTCGGGGATTATGAGGAAGAAAGTTCAGGAAGAGTACCTGTATGGGGTTACTTATTGCTGTGCTTGCTATTTCCAGAGGGTTTCATTTCTTGTGCTTGCCACACTAGTAGTAATAATGATAAAAGCTAGTGCTTGCAGAATCCTCACCGTATCTGGCAGGAAAGGCAGTGTAGTCAGAACACCATGACTCCCAGGTTGGAAAAAAATGGTCCTCTCTCTCCAGCCGCTTTCGGCAAAGCACCATCATCTCTGATTTCACGTATTACATCCCCCTTAACCTACTCTAAGGCTTGTTGGGAAGGTCATAGAACATAATTCTAAACTGTGAAGTAATACTCAAAATGGAAATGTTATTGGGTCACCTGGGTGGCTTGGTCAGTTAAGCTTCTGACTTTGGCTCAGGTCATGATCTTGTGATTCGTGGGTTCAAGTGCTGCATCAGGCTCTGTGCTGACAGCTCAGAGCCTGGAGCCTGCTTCACATTCTGTGTCTCCCTCTCTGTCTGCCCTTTCCCTGCTCACACTCTGTCTCTCTCTCTTTCTCAAAAATAAATAAACATTAAACAATTTTTTTAAAAATTCAAAATGAAAAGGTATCATCATTGTAATTATCCATATTTTCTCTTCAACCCTATGCTACTAACAATCAAGGAGAAAGATACACTTCCCAAACTACAAGGGATTTAAACCCAATAAGCCTGACTCCCCTGGACCCTATTTAAAACCAGGCAATGTTGCTTCTGTATTGTTAATTTAATGAGATATTATTATTGAGATTCAACGGGATTTTATTTGGGAAAGGAGGTTTCCTTATGTAAACATTTTTGGCAATGCTGCTCTAGTCATTTGAACCAAACCAAAATCTTAGGTTTGCAACACTAGGCTTTTAGCAGATTTCCATGTGATTAAATTCTGTCATTTGCACTGTTTCCCCGACCTTTTGTTACTTGGTTTTGCCGAAGAAAAGTAAACAACTTTTGCTACTTGAAGGACTTGCTTCTACTCCAACGTGTGTAACAAAAGTCCTGTTCCTCCTCTCTCTGCGTTGTATCATGTTGTGTGTTTTGCTCTGTTTTGCAGGTTTTGTCTGTGTTAATTCCACTGACTGGCCCCTCGGCCCTCCTACTTCTCTCTTTTAGGAGAATGATATAAACCTGACCCACATTGAATCCAGACCTTCGCGCTTGAAGAAAGATGAGTATGAATTTTTTACCTATCTGGATCAACGTAGCATGCCTGTCCTGGCAAACATCATCAAGATCTTGAGGCATGACATCGGTGCCACCGTCCATGAACTTTCCCGGGATAAGAAGAAAGACACAGGTAACAAACAGAGGGATTTTGCAACACCAGCAGTTTGACGCTCTCTTCAAGAAACAGTGGCAAAAATACCATCCACTCTGGTAGACCATTGTGGGGGATTAATCTGGAAGGTGTATGTTAGGGACCTGGAGGAACCCCTGGATATTTTAGACATTGAGTAAATGTTAGTTCTTTCTTCACTTTCTCAAGATAGAGATTTCTTATATTAATAGTTTTCTTCCTCTTGCTGCAATTTTTTTATGTTCTAAATTTTGGTGATCACGAGTAAAGCTATTATAAACATTCGCGTGCAGGGTTTGTGTGGACGTGAGTCAAAAACTCATTTGGGTAAATACTTAGGAGTGCGATTGCCGAGATGAACTATTTTTTCTCTTAAATAATCAAAACGCTTTTTCCTACCGTAAAATCAAAAGTTTTGCATTTGTTTTTGTTTTGTTTTGTTTTTGTTTTTTGCCAACACTGAAGAATTTAGGTCAGGAGGATTTCAAACGTTATTTTAAATAACAATTTGAATGGGCAGAGATGCTTTCAAATGAGACCCACCTCTTCGCAGAGGCCTTTGAAACATTTTCTAAAACATACCCCCAGGGCCTTCCTAGGAGACCTCTCTTGTTTTCCTGCCCCCATCCTTCTGTGGCTATCACCAGGACAAGGAAGTTTATTCCCAGATTCTGCCCCTGCGGAGCCCAGACGGCCGCGCACATGGGCTCAGGTCACCGAGGGGCGGCCACTTGGAATTCCTCCTCAGTTCAACCCTTTCTGCCCTCCTTCTCTTCCACCTCCCGAGCTGCTTCGCTGATGACCGCCTTCTCTTGCTTTTCCGGCCACCTGCTCCCGACAGGAGCTGCAGGCCCTCAGGACAAAGGGCCAGCCGGATCCTGGGGCTAACTGCCTGGCTTGGAGCAGGTGGAGGCTGGGCCGGCTGGAGCCCTGGGGTAAGAAATCAAAGCAATTGACAAGCAGGCAGGCAGCCCCTTGGGGAGCCAGGGAAAATGTATGTAGATCAGCTGAAGGGCTGGTAGCCTGAACTGGAGGCTCAGAAAGGAGGTTCTTAACGGGGATGTGCAACACTAGTTAGGAGCCCAGACCCCTGAACCAGGGGTGACTTTGGGCAGATGACTGACCTTCACAATCTCCCGCTGCATCCAATGGGAGTAACAAGAGTGTCTGCCTCGTAGGGTTAATGAAACACCACCGGTGGAGCATCGAGAACGATGCAGAGCATGTTTAAGGGCTTAGTACCTGTTCTCTATTCTTAACCGTTATCATCACTGTTACTATAAAAAATGGCCCCAGCGCAGGAGCCGTGAAAAGCCAGCCTGTACACAGCAACTTTTCCAGAGAATCTGAGACCTGGCAAATGACCTCAAAGGTCGTGCGGCCCAACAGACGTCTTCATTTTTCATTGGAAAAAACGGAGGCCATGACTCGCCTTAAGGCACAGAGTGAATTCTGTGCCGCTGTGGGTAAGCATGTGTCGCGCGCTTCTCTGCTCCAGGCCTGGTGATGCGAGCTGCGGGGAGAGAGGCCCAACACTACCCGTTCTTAAGGTGCTCACAGGCTGACCAGGGCGACAAGACACCCAGGTGAATACAGTCCAGGGACAGGTTCTGTAACGAGGACAAGGTGATGGAATCTGGCAGGGTGCTGACCTTTGAAACCGGGTTGACATCTGACCTGTGGAGACAATCCTGGAGGGACTAACCCTTGACAACAACACGTTTCATTTTATTTATTCATGTGGTCGGTCATCCCATCCCATACTGGCTGTCCCTACCTGACACAGTTTCCTGACCCCAACGTCCACATAACGGAAGGGCTGCTAAGGGTGCTGGTCCTGCTCGAACAGCACAGCCTCACCCCTGCAGGGAGGGGCGGCTCTTGGGTTTCTCGGTTTTGAGAATTGCAGTCTGGGCCCAGAAAGATTTTTTTTAGGGAAAACAACCCATCCCTTTGCAGAGTCGTTCTTGCCATGGAACTCAGTGGGAGAATGATT
The DNA here is from genome assembly GCF_023721935.1 of Panthera uncia. Classification (NCBI taxonomy): domain Eukaryota; kingdom Metazoa; phylum Chordata; class Mammalia; order Carnivora; family Felidae; genus Panthera; species Panthera uncia. The sequence continues at coordinate 29,953 of NW_026059518.1, forward strand.
AGAGGGAGAAAGCCGTCGTGGTAGATCTGAATCTTTGATTCTGTCACTTGACAAAATGCCCTTTCTTTTGAGGGGCTAAGATCTCAGGAGCGAGTCTGACAGCAGGTTGAAGTGGGAGATCTGAACCCCTCGAATCAATTAGGCTAAATCACTTTTCACTCTAGTTTTTAAGCCATTCAAAAGGCCATGTGGATGATAGAGAATGAAAGTTTCCAGTTTCTTAATTGCCAAAGTTCCCCACCCAAAACAGCTTAAGGGAAGGTTAATTATGGTGACATGTTAAAGAGACTCCAACCTTCTAAAATGCCTCCTGGAGGAGCTGATGTGACTTTAATAGGATTTTAATCCAGAGAGTCTTTTGAATACTTGAGATCTATTCTCTTGCTACCCTCTCTCCTGATGACCTCAAATCCTTCTTCAACCCAACATGAAAGAGCATTAATATCTTCCATCGATCAATCTACTAATCCTTTTACCTTTCCCTTTGAGTCTTCTGCATGACATTACATTTAGAGGGGGATGGAAAATTCCTACATGGAGGCAGATTGCAGCCAGGAGAAGCAGACGGACAGAATGTCTTGGCTAGACGGAGGTATAGGATTATCACCTTCCTAGAAATGTATCTGTTTGGGGTTATTTTCCAAGAGCAAATGGACATCTGGTGGATTTTGTTCAAGTTGTGGTAACGATGGGAATCCTGGTGTGGAAGCAGAGGGAGTCCAGACTTCCGGTACAACTGTATTTTCTGTGGGGAGTGGAAGGGCTATTTATATATTTATTCGTCTGTCTGTTTACCTGTTTCTATCTGTCTGGCCTGGGGGCATTTCTGATTTTGTCTTTTTTATTTGGATCAATGCCTGAAGCAATGATTTAAGGGAACATATGTTGTGAGAAGACAAGAGCAGCATTATTACTCAGTCCTACCCCGGACACTGCCCCTCCGCCCCCGCTCACAGCTCCGTCTTCGGGCCCCCTTGCTGCTCCAGTAGTGCTCCCCTGAGAAGCCTGAGGTCTCAGACCGATCGACAGTGGAGGAAGGATGGGACTCCTTGCAGGAGTCTGAAAAGCCCCTGGGATTGTGGGCAAGACGGTACACATACGTGTGCATGCATATTTTTCAAGAGTGATTTTCCAAGGGGTCGTGGTCCAGGAGTTAAGGACCCTTTGAGAGAAGCCAGTTTAGGGCTGGTGGGGGGTCCAGATGGCTGGAAGTTTCCCCATTCCCACTGCCCGTGGTAGCCTTTCCTTTCTCCCTTCCTTTGCTCTTCTGTTCTGTGCTTCTGCCTTCCCTCTGTCCTCTTCCCCCTTCCAAATCATCTCTGGTGCATTTCCCTTCGCCCCAAAGGGCACATCTCAGGGCTATAGGTGCTTGTGGCCCTGGGTCTGCATGGGACCAAGGATCTTTATGTTTGTAAAAACACACAGGATTGATAGCCTTTTTCAGTCTACCTGGAAGCTTGCAGGATGCATTGATGTTGTCATAAGTCATGGCAGCTGGGGATGAGACTTTTATTCCAGCAAAATGCCTCATTGATACAAGCCGACACACTCCTAAGAGAGTAAGCAAAGCAGGGGGTGTGTACCAAGCCTTGAGCTGAAGCAACTCTTGGGGTTGTCAGCATAGGGCGGCTCCTTTGCGGTGGGTTAGAGGCAGCTCCATTCACCTGTGAGGGAAGGTCCAGGGCAAATGCTCTTTCTACAGCCCAGTCCATTTGCCAGGCTGGGAAATGCTAATGAAGATCAGAAATTTAGAAGCAGGCTCTCTTTCTAAGGTGGGATCCCTCATTTGCATGCCAAGTCCAGTGTTTTCAAAATTCTTTCCTATTAGGTTGTTTCAGTTAAGCTTTGCAACGGCCACCTCAGCTAGAGCAAACAGATGACATTATTGTCATTTTCCATATTAGGAGATGAGACGCAGTGCATCTTTCGGAACAATGAAGACTCCACACTCCAGGCAGCCATTCAAGTTTACCCTGTCAAATATCTTTCCTCTGGGTGGCAGGTGTGTTCCCTCGGTTGGAGGAGGTACTAAGAGAATATGAAATGATTGTAACAGTGTTGATTGGCCATTCATGTTGGACTGAGGGACCATGATAGCAACTCAGAAAAAGCCATGAATTTAGAGGCAAGAATTAGGATTTGGACTCCTATTCTGTACACCGCCTGCTAGATTTGACTCCCGTGTGACCCCCTGCCAGCTGGGTGGCCTCATTACCTCTTCTTTCTCATAGGTGAAATAGAGCTGAGACTGACCTGGCCATTTTTTAGAACTTATGGGGAAGATCATGCAAGATACTCTGAAGGTTATGGTGTGCTATGGGTTGAACTTGCTTGAGTTGAATAGCCCCTGAGCTTAGACATCCTTAAGCCTCGGTAGGGAGGGGCTCTATGATCTACAACGCCAGCCTACTCTCGGGCTATTTGACACCCCCAGCTCCGTGGGTCTGGACACTGGCCAGGCTAATAATATATAGAGAGTTGGCGGCAGCCACCCCCTCGCTGGATCCAGCCTCACCTGGCAGCCGGGGAGACAACTTCATGTGTGAGATGATAGGAGGGGCGCTGGGAATGACCTCTCATTTCCAAGTATCACTTCCTATGAACGTGATTGTGATGCTTACCATAATCCACTTGGCTGTGTGTTATATTGGAAATGGCACTGTTCTAAGAGACAGAAGGCCAGCTTCTCATACAGGTTCCCTCCTTCTTCCCTCCCTCCCTCCCTCCCTCTCTTCTCCCTTCCTTCTTTTTTCTTCTCTTCTTCCTTACCATTCTAACAACACCCATTACCCAAACCAGTAGCCTCTTTTTTTGTTGTTTTCACTCCTTTTGAAACTTTTGTAGTGCTTGACCATGCTACCCCTGGCATTCTCTCTTTCCTTAGCATTTTGTAAATTATGTGGCTCTTACTTATTAAGATTCTGACTCTTGGGGTTTCCTTTCATATTCTTTTACTACTCTTTCTCAAAAATCACAGTCAGCTTTGCCACCTTCTCCTCTTTCATTCACATTTATGCCCTAATTCAGTTGATCATTCATTTGCGCAATTCATATTCATTGAGCCCCCATTCGGTGCCAGTCACAGGATGGGGAGGGTGGGAAAAAGGATACACACGGTGCTGAGACCCGTGTATCTTATAATCTAGTGGTTCCTATGTGGCACGATGCGGGCAGGATTAGGAAAGTGTGGTTTGCAACAGGAGCACTTAAGAGGTGCACTGAAGCCAGTTTGGGGCGTGGTGGGGAGAAGGGGGAGCAGGGTCAGGGAGGGACACGTGGAGGGAGACAGACATACTGTGGAAGAGGCTTTAGATGTAGTCTGTTCGTCTCAAGGTAGGTCGGCCATAACCGCAGGGGTAGGTGGCAGGTGTGCAAGGAAGGCTCTCAGAAAACACGACTCGGTATCTGGGGACATAGTGGGCAACTCGCCAGTGGATATGTTTATAAGATACATGGAATCTTAGAGAGGATATTGCGAGGATAGTTCCAGCTTAAGGTGGAGATTGGAATAAAGGATTCTGCAGGCCGTTCTTTTATTTATTCATGATTTCACGCGTATCCATTCACTCATTCCATCACTGATTTATTTGAACAGCCTTTCATCCCTTCTTGCCCCTTTGCTTCATGCCTGGGTCCTTTTATTTGCCTGGTTCTCATTCTCATTTTAACGTGGGGACGCAGAGGTCAGAAGCTTTGCCATCATGTCACCGATACAGGTGCACCCTGAGCCCTCCGCGCCTCCGCTCTGCCCAGGAGGACGCAGGAACTAACTCGGCACCATCAGCCAGCATTTGGCTCACCCGTTCTTGCCAAGACCTTTCTGCGGGGCATTTCTTACCGGGAAAGAAAGTCGAAGCACCTTAAAAGAGAAAAAATAAAACCCTCCAAAGCCTTCATCCTGCAGGGTGTTGGCACTCTACCTTCTCCCTGTTGGGATCGGCACACCAACGCTTCTCTGTGAGGCTGGAGGCCATTGCCTCAGAGGAGACATCCAGGAGCCTGGGAAGAGGGAGTGAAAACACCCTTCTATTTTGGGCCCAGGAAAGGAGGATTTATTGCCCTCCCTGAGCTGGCTGGAGGCAGAAGTCTGGGGCAAGGCTGGGTGCCTCACTGGCTGGACCCTGGGGCTGGTGAACGTCTGGTGGACAGAGGGGGTTCGTGGGACTCAGCCTGCACCTTGAACTGCTATAAATTTAATAGGCCTCCTCTGACCCGTTGGCCAGGAAGCAGGCTCCCTCCAGGCCCGCGGGGGCCTGTTGCTCAGGAGTACTCCTGAGCCAGCCACCCCTTGGCGTCCGGGCTGAGCAGTTGACCCCGACTTAACGAGACCACGACGTGGGTGTCCAGGGCCGGCTCTCCTGCAGGCTGCTTCCCCTGGAGCCAAATCAATATTTATTAATGATCTGCGCCCCCTCCAGTGCCTCTGACTTCACAGAGGGCCTCTGTTGCACCAGCCTGCCCAAGTCATTCATTAACGCCGAGCCCAGCGGCCCGTGAGGCAGGCGAGGGGCCCTCAGAGGCCAGCCCACCATGGAGATATTTGCAAAGGTCATTAATGAGCTAATCTGATTTAACTTTTCAAGACGGAGGCGTGGGTCGCTGGGGTCAGTCTCTATTCCCAGCACTGGCCGGGGTGGGGGAGAGGCCCGCCGCCGACCCTGAAGAAGAGAATGGAAAAGTGAAGGTGTCTTTGAGGAGCTGAGAACTTTGGTGTTAAAGAGTTCCTATCCCCAAATCCAGGGAGGTTTGGGATGGGAGATGGGGAGGACCTGAGGCTGTCCGAGGGATTTGCTTCAAGCGCTTTAGATTCCTGCTTTAGCTCGTTGCCCCCTTTCCCTCTCCAGGTAGAAGATCTGGAATCTAAGACACAGCACCCGCCCCCCTCCCCACCTTATTCTGAGCTTGCCCAGCACAGCGGGAGTTGCAGAGTCCTCATTTCCAGTGAGCTCCGTCATCTCGAAAAAGTCCCTTTCCCTCCGTGAGCCTCAGTTTGCTCATCAGTAAGGTGGAAATAATGTCTACCTCCTAGCATTGTTTTGAGAATGAAAACAGACGATGGAAGTGAAGCGCTTAGCACAGTATCTGGTGCAGACTCAGCTCTTAAAAAATTAACTTCGGGGGCACCTGGGTGGCTCAGTCGGTTGAGCGTCGGGCTCAGGTTATGGTCTCATGGTTTGTGAGTTCGAGCCCCAAAGAATCGGGCTCATTGCTGTCAGTACAGAGCCTGCTTTGGATCCTCTGTTTCCCTCTCTCCACCCCTCCCCTGCTCACGGGCTGTCTCTCAAGGATAAATAAACATTAAAAAAATTAACCTCAAAGGGAAAAATGTAGCTGTAACTTTTGGCTGGGAAAATCGGAAGATCCCAGGTGTAGAGGACAGGGGCACAGGTGTGAACTCTGACCCTCCCGCCAGCGGCCTGTGCGACCCTGCTTAACCAGACAGGTGTCTCTGGGTTCTGCTTGTGAATTCACGTGTAAGGGTGACAGATCGACCTACGGTGAGCCGGTTGCTTCTCCCCTCAACCGAAGAAGCCAGCCAGGGTTTGGCTGCCTCGCCCATTTCACAGATGAGAAGCCAGAGGCTTGGGAACCAAGTGACTTGCTCAGAGTCACAGAGCTTATGGGTGGGAGAGATGAAATTTGAACACAGACCTGCTGGCTTCAAGTCCAGGATGTGCACGCCCTTTGCACGGTATGCGATGTAGGCTTTCCAGCTGGGTTTGCAACCAGTCCGCCTTCCCTGGATCCTGACAGCCTCTCTGACTCCTGGGCCGGGTGAGTGTCATCAGCTATAGACAAGGGACCCCTGCTCCTGCAGGACACCTGCTTCATCAAGGTCGAGGCACTTAGACATATAGACATGTAATGGCTCTGAACTCTGATACATACATAAATATATGTGACTTACGTATGTAAATATATATGTAACAGTGCAAGAAATAAACAGAATAGACTGTAAAAAGAAAAAGTGTAGGGGCGCCTGGGTAACTCAGTCGGTTAAGCGTCTGACTTCGGCTCAGGTCATGATGTCGCGGTTCCTAGGTTTGAGCCCTGTGTCAGGCGCTGTGCTGACAGCTCGGAGCCTGGAGCCTGTTTCGGATTCTGTGTCTCCCTCCCTCTCTCTGCCCCTCCCCCTTTCATGCTCTGTTTCTCTCTGTCTCAAAAGTAAATAAACAATTTTTTTTTTTTTAATTGTAGGCTTCATATAAAAATGTAAAGGCTTGGTCCTGTTTTGTCTGGGGTCCGCTTTAGTCTCCTTTAGGACCTGGTGTCCCTCTGCCACACTGCTTGCTTCCGGCCTTGCTGAGTGGGCCTCTTCCCTAGGAAGTGAGCCATGTCAGAACCTTGCTTCCCCCATTCCCAACAGCTTGCACTCGCCTCTCTTGGGTCTCATTTCCTTAAACCTTGTCCTGCTCTCCAAGGTGGTGGCTGGTGAACTCCTCTTAGTTGTGAGGCCTGGCCTGTGTCTTCCTTCCACCTCAGATGACACATTGGCTGTACTGAGCGGCCTCTGGGAGGTGATGCTTTAACCTCACGTGGGACCTGGGGAGGGGACAGGGAACAGATTTAAAGGTAGGGCTGGGCTGCTGCCTGGAGAGAGACTGTACCGGACTTATCGCTCCTTGTCACTTGGCCTCCTACAATGATTATAATAAAACCAAATCCTTATAAAGCACTTGCTGTGTGCCAAGCCCGGTTCTGAGCACTATTCGTGCATTAGCTCATTTAATCCTCACACACTCTGAAGTGCATACATTTACTCTAGTCTTTTTACCAATGGGACACTGGAGGACTTTGCCGGAAGTCCCGAAGTTTCACAGTAGCAGAGGCCAGGTTTGGACCCAAGCAGTTTGGCTCTGAAGCCGATATGATTAACCAACCGAGCTTTGCTGCTGCTCCAACCTGGCTGTGTCCTGGGCCTCTTCTGGGTGGTGACAAGGCCCAGAAGGTACCAGAGGCCCCTGGACATGGGTGAGCCCCCCACAGGCTCATGGCGCTGTCTGGGGGTCCCTCACAGTCTCTGTGACAAGGGCTTGGGGCCTGGTGGGTGGCTTCTGCCTTTGTCTTCTCTTGGCCAAACCTTGAATCCTTTGAGGTTTTGCCACCTTCTCAGGTTCTCTGATTATTTTTTCGTTTCGACCAAGAAGTCTGAACTGAGCCATGTGGTCCAACAAGTGTTCTCCCTTTGGAGGAGGGGTTGGGGGGGGGGGGGAAGAAATCAGCCAGAGCTAAAAATATACTGATTCTGCTGCCCTCTGGCGTTCAGTGGGGAGCCTGCAGGCTCGCACAGCTCTGAATCAAGGTAGGAAAAGGCTTCTGTGGAGTAGAACCTTGTTCTCTTGGTGAGAGGAGCAAGGGAAGTGGGAGGTGCAATGCATTTTGGGAACCGTGGTTATGCTTCCAGAAGCAAGCAAGATTGACCCAGTAAGTCCCTGGAAGCGTGTCTCCATGTCCCCTCTCACCAGCCTCAGCCCTTCACCGGCATTCTGTGGGGCTGAAAACCCAAACCCAAAGAGGATTCCAGCAAGGATTCCAGAAGGGGAAACTGAGGCCCAAGATTAGAAAGCCTATTAATACTGGAGCTTGATTGCCAATGGGCTTCTGACTCCAGTTTCCCTTCTTTCCTCTTCCTCCTCCTCCTCTCCCTCCTTCCCTTCCCCCTCCTGCTCTTCTTCCTCCTTTTTCTTCCTTTTTATCATCATCATTAAAATCTCTGTCACCCTAATGGTTAATACAGATAAGCACTTGCTGTGGACCACTTAACTGTATCACATTGGCTGTAGTATTTAATGCAATAATATAGAAAGATGCTTCTAACCGATATGGTGGAATAAAAACTAAGGCTCCGAGAGATAAAATACTTGCACAATTACACAACAAAATAAGTGGCCTACTTTCTAGTCCTGCTGGAAGACTTTCAACTCTGCTCTCTGTGCTACGCTGAACTAAGGACAGAGTGTTAAAAAAATTCCTGGAGCTTGCAGGTGAACAATAATAGTATTTACTATGTGCCAGTACTGTGCTCAGTGAATCACGTATATTAACTCATTCAACCTTGTACCGTTCCTATAAAGTGGTACTTTATAGTGCTATTATTATCTCCATTTTACAGATAGGGAGACCGAGGCACAAAAAGATTTAATAATTTGTTCTGAGTGGCACAGATAGTAAGTAGAGTGACAACATTCCAGCCTAAGCTGTCTGGCTTTGTTGCCCAGGCCCCTGACGATTGCTAGACTGACTCTCCCTAAGTCAGACAGGGAGCCAGCTCTGAACTGACGACAGACTCTAGCTCTCCCAGATCCCCTTGAGCAATGGGAAGACGACATCAAGTTGCCAAGGCCCTCGTTCTGGGGTCTGGAGCCACAGGATGACATAGGAAGTAGTGTCCCCCTTCCTCTCCATCTCCTGAGTTCAGGAACTTCCTGGCATTGGTATCTATTTAAATTTCTTTATAATTTCTTTCTTGTCACCCATACCCACTAGAATGGAAGCACCACAGGAGTGAAGACTCCCTCAGTGTCTAGTGTCTGGTAGTAGTCGGTGCTGAACACATATTTGTAGAATCTACTTCGACGAGGTTAAGGGTGACCAGAGTCAGAAAGTGGGGGAGCAAGACAGGGCTGGCTTGTCCTGTCTCTGGGGCAACTGTGACCGCTGGAGCTATGGATGACTCCCAAGCAAGAGAGATAATGATGACATGGGGAAAAGATGCCTTGGGAGAGAGTTGATGGGACGGCAACATTCTGGGGAAGCAGGAATGGTCTCAGAGGGGATCCCGAGCCCTACAATAAGGTGTCCTTTCTGAAGTCCTTCCAAACCTGAGTAAGGGGTAGACCCCATTTTCAGTGCCAACAACAGAGATCCATTGTACAGGGGGAAGCAGTGGACTCAAGGAGAAAGGAAAGCCTGGAGAAAAGTTCAGGAGACAAAGTGGGAAGCCAGGTGCCATGCTGGGTGAGCCGCGCCTGGTGATGTCGTCCCAGACTCCAAAGTCCGGCAGTTGGGACTCAGAAGGTCTTATCCTCTGAGACTCTGGGACTCAGAGACTTATCCTCTCTGTTCCTCCTTGTCCTCATCTGTGAAATGGGGATAATAATAACGCCTACCTCTTGGGGTTATTATGCGGATTGGGTGAGGTGCTACATGTAGTGTGTCTAAGACAGCGCCTGGCACAAAGCAAGTGCTGTATAAGCCTTAGCTCCTGGAATATTCCTGCAGTGTCTGTTCCTGTGCCTATCACCACAGAGAGCCACCCTTGAGCAGTGGGCTGGGCTGTAAGGGCATGGAAACCTCCAGCTGGGAAACTGAAAGGACAATCAGGCAGTCAGGCTCCGGAGGCCAGCTAACAATGTGCTCCCTGTAACTCCCCAAAGCGGCAGGATGGATTCATGGTCAGGACGGAAGGCACCAAGTCATCCAGGCCTGAGTTTGAATCCTGACCTCCTCTGTTTCCTGGCAGTTAGGTATTTGGGTTTGCCACTTAACCTCTCTGTACCTCAGTTTCCTCATTGGTAACGTGGGAGACTACCCGCCTCACAGGTTAAATATTTAGAATGGCACTCAGTGCTAGTTTTTATCACTACCATAGGCAGTAGAGAGCTTTGCACCTCTTATCTATGGAAACAGCTCTCTAAATGGATCTTTATGAATGCTGTTGAAGTAAGCGTCTTGTTTTGGTGGAATGTGGAAGATTCTTACCTGATGCTTCTATGTATACATCATGGCTGGCATTTCCCCAGGCTGGCCACTAGATGGCATGCATGCCCTTTCCCTCCTGACCTGAGCTGGGCCAGAATCAGAAAGAAGGTGCCAGAGATGGAAAGCTACCTTTTATGGGCTAGACACTGGGCCAGCCCTTTGCCTACATTCTTATTGACTCCTCACTGTGATACTCAGATTAAAAGAGATATTGAACCAAAATAGTAAGCATAGTGGATGCCACATGGTTAGGCCTCAAGAAACATCTTCTTCCTATTACTGTTGTTATTATTGCCATTTTTACAGTTAGGACTGAGGCACAGAGAGGAAAAGTAGGTAGATGGAGCCTGGATTCCAAGCCAGACCTTACTGACTACAAGTTCAGCATCTTTTCTCTAAACCTCATTTCAGGGGAAGCATTGGATGGCTGGACCTCACTTCACAGCTCTCCCTGCCTCCCATGTCCTCTTTGGCTCTGTTTTTCTGTCTCTTACTTCCTGTGTGGTCTTCAACTAGTTATTTGGACTTTCAGAGCTGTGCAGTCTGTACAATAGGGGTCACTGTGCCTTCCTTATTTTGGAGATACTTCAGAAATAGCAACTAGATCAGACTTGATGCTCCATGGATGACAGTTACTGTTGTGAGTTACCTTACAGGTTAGCACAACCAGGCTTCCTTCCTTCCTTCCTTCCTTCCTTCCTTCCTTTCTCCTTTCCTTCCTTCCTTCCTTTCTTCCTTCCTTTCCCTTCCTTCCTTCCTTCCTTCCTTCCTCCTTTCCTTCCTTCCATTCATCCTTCCTTCCATCTTTCCTTCCTCCTGCCTCTACCGCTCCTTCCCTTTCTTTCTTCTTTTCTTCCTTGCTCTCTCCCTCCCTCCCTCATGACCTCCCTCTCCTCCATGCAGTTGAACTACAGTGCACTTATGGTTCCTACCCTCATGGACCTTACAATCCAAATGTCCTAGTCTCTGTTTATTCCCGGGGCAATTCCACCCCCAGGGGGTCTTCTCTGTAGACCACAAGCCCAGGCCTGATCTACTCCCCCACTAGGCTGCTCCAAAAGCAAGCCTGCAGATTCTCTAGGTACTATGAAGTGCTGTCCGATCCTAGACTGACTGACTCCATTCTGTTTCACCAGTGACTTTCAAATTGGCTTTGGCATCAAAAGATTCTGCCAGGATGCCTGGAAGTCTTTGTGAGGGAAGCATGTGTTAAGAAGATGGGGTCATGAGATAGGCTCCCTTGCTTAAGACAGAACAGCTCTGGTTTTATCTAATTTATATTCTGGGGTTACATGCAATATTCTGCCACTAAAGAAAACTATAAAAAACCACTCCCCTTTGCTATTAGAGGTAGGAGGGAGGCAAATTTTGAGGAAATTCAGAGAAAATCTCCAGGAAAGAGAATATGCTTGAGAATATGTTTTCAAATTATTTTTCCAAGGTGCTAAGTGAAATAAGTCAGAGAAACACAAATAATGCATGGTATCTCTTACGTATGGAACCTTTAAAAAAAAAGGCACGAAACTCATAGAAACAGACAACAGATTAGTGATTGCCAAGGGCTGGGGGCTGGGGAAAATAGGGAGAGGTTGGTAAAAGGGTTTATTTCAGCTATAAGGTAGATAAGGTCTGAGGACCTACTGTAAAACGTGGTGACTGTGGTTGATAACACTGTATTATATAACTGAAATTTGCTGAGAGAGTAGAGCTTAAATATTTGTACTAACCCCCAAAGGTAAATATGTGTGAGTTGACGGATATGTTAATTGACTAGATGGGGGAAATGCTTTCACAATGTATACCTATGTCAAATCACAACGATGTACACTTTAAATATCTTATAATTTTATCTGTCAGTTACACTTGAACAAGGCTGAAATTTTAAGAAATTAGTTTCCAAGGAAAATGGGAGTCAACTTTTGAATTATAGTAATTTGGGGAGCCCACTTGCCCCCTCACTGGTTTGTCTAATTGGGGCTGATCCCATGCTTCTGACCTTCGACCATGTCCTGCCAATCCCCTACTCAGGATGTTGCCCTCTCTGTGTTTCAGTGCCCTGGTTCCCAAGAACCATTCAAGAGCTCGACAGATTTGCCAACCAGATCCTCAGCTATGGAGCAGAACTGGATGCAGACCACCCTGTGAGTCCCCGTGTCTGTGGTCCTTCCCATGAGATCCTTTCAGCCCACCCCTCCCTGCCCCTACTCCCCTCCCTGATCCCCAGCAATGTGTCTTCATTTGTTTGCTTGTACTACAGACATCTGGAGGGTGTCTTCTTGTACATCATCAGCACCATCATTATCATGGTCATTTTTATTGTTGGAGCAAATATGGATCGGCCTCCAGAAGTTATTGTTTATGTATAATATATGGATGTAGGTGTGTGTTTGCACACACACACACACACACACACACATGTAAATCATCTTTCTGGCTTTGTACAATTAAAGAGGTTCAGTTCAAGTGTTTGGGAAACAGTAAACCACTAACAACTCTGCCAGGTACAGCAGGGCAGTGAGGAGAGGTGACATTGGAACTGGATCCCCCAAACTGAGTAGAAGATGCTGAGGGAACAGTATATGTGAAGGCTCAGAGTCCTGAAAGTATCTGGAATATTTTGGAATGGCTGACTGGTGCATGAGGTGTGAGGGTCAGATTTTAAAAGGTCTGATATACCAGACAAAGAAGTCAGACTGCATCCCATGTCCTGTGGGCAGGGGAGCAGGTTGTTCTTTACTGGTTTCTGAGAAAAGGCCCAGGGTGGGGGGACTTTATCACCATTTTTGTGTGTGGTGCAGGGGTTTGGGGAGGGGGAGCAGCTCAGGCTGCACTCAGGGTCAGGACCAGTTCTGACAGCCTCCATAGCTGAAAAGTGCCACAGTCATATCGTCTGTCACTTACTCTCTGCCCAGGTAGATGGCTCCTTAATCTTTAAATGACTTGGAAGCTGTTTCATTACAGTGGTTTAGTGGAACTCAGTGAGAGTGTCTGCATTTCAGCGGTTTTCTTACATCTCTGTGGGTCTTTACAGTTGAGTGAATCGTGAACTTGCTCTTCACAAAGGCTCTTTGCAGTAAGCAAAGCAGATGTTCCCATTTTACAGGTAGATTCATTGAGGCCCAGTGAGAGTAAATGACTTTTCCAAGGTCCCATGCTAAGCTTTGGGTTTTAAGATTCCTAATCCAGTCCTCATGGTGCCAAAGACAAAGGTCTAGCCAGTGGCAGAAACACTGGTGCTTTCTCAGAGACAAAGAGAGACCTATTTCTGGAGTAGGCTGGCCTTTTCAAATATGATCAAGTGTTGCTTATTCTAACTCAAATAGTAAACCCCTGATAGTGGACTCAAAAATACAGAAAAGCATGAGAGGAAAATGAAGATCACCCATAATTCCAGTTATTTCCCTTTTCCTCTTGGTAGTATTCTGCATTTTTTTTTTACAATGAGAAACTATTTTAGAAACAGAGGCGAGTTCCCTCCTGACACCCACACATCAAAATTGAAAAAAATTATCCCCTATTGTCACACTGTCCGGAAACAATCAGTGTTAATTTTGGTGTGCTCCCTTTCTCTTCTCCACATCTCTTTCCCCCTCTCTTTCTATTATTTAGAAATTAATACATATTATTAAATTATATATATCATAAAATTATTATATATATAATTTTTGTGCATTGCCATAACTTACTAAGCAGCCCCCAATGGCAAGCATTTAGGAAGTTTCTAGTCTTTCCCTAGGACAATAATTTGCTTGCCTGGGTATCTTGATGTGGGCTCTCCATAGCTTCCTTGATGCTTCCTTGTGAAACTACTTAGTCTAGGGATAGAAATTGTAGTTCAGTCTCCTAATATATATACTTCAGTACCTTATGCCCTCCAAAATAAAGCTGGATCCCCATTCACCTTCCTGGGGATGGTGCAGCCTTCTCCTGTGGCTCCTGGGGGCGGCAGACCTGAGCCAAGAGAGGTTCTAGATCCCCACTGACAGGTCTTCGGCCGTGGGCCTTGGGAGCAAAGCATCTGCAAAGATATTGTTCCCCTGGAAGACCTGTCTGGCCACCTTGACCCAGTCAATGGAAAATTAGCCCATCTTACCAGCCTCCATACCTCCTGCCATGACCCAAGACCCTTCTGCTGGTCACACTCACTGCTCACTTGGGGGAACGAGTATGGCCAGGAAAGAGGGAAGAGGTCACAGACATGGACATTTCCCTCCCTTTATCCTTGTGTCTCCTCAGGTAGATAAGCTGGTCTTAGAATTCTCTAGAATTCATTTCTCCTTACAGACCCAGCCCCTATCTTTGTTTCCCTGGCCTCTCACTGTGATGAATTTTATCATAAAAAAAACCCCATCTGTCTGGTACACGGTCCTCCCGATGAGGAGGCCAGGCTCTCTGTGTTCCTTCTTGTGGCTTTTCATCAGATCCTGGGAACTGATGGGCCAAGGACAGAGTAAACCCTCCAGAGTGCTCACAGGCCCTGGCTGCCATGTGTGAGGAGTGGCGGTGTTCTTCCCGAAAGGACCCTCTGTTCCGCTCTGTACCAGGTTCGCAGCATGCTCCCCTGCCCTTGGCAGTGTGCACTGACGTTTGACCCAATATCTCACTTCAAGGCCTCCAAAACAGCCACTCTGAAGAATGCGGCCAAGGAAGGATTGTTCCTGCCCCAGAGGGTAAAGGGCATCTGCCTGTGTGCGTTGGCCAAGTGGGAAAATAAATTAAGAGCTGCATTCCACCCCGTGCACACTGCCTTCTTTCCTTTGTTGCCTGTGTCTCCCCTTTCTTCCTTCCCCAGGCATTTACTAAGCGAGTGACATTCATAGCAAATGTTTCTTGAGCGTGGACTGTGTGCCGGCACTGTGCTAAATGCTCTCCCTGCATTTTTAAAATTTCGGTGTTATAACCATCCATCCTGGGAGGGTTGCGCTTTCCGATTTTCAGAGAAGTCTCAGACAGAGACGGCCGTGTGGCCTCACGTATACGTGAGCCGCCTCCCAGGCTATGTAAAGGAAAGGGGGCTGAAATGATTAATACGGCATGACCTCTGCCCTCCTGGGGCCTCCAGTTGTGGGGTGGAGGGAAAAGGGGTGTCCGCTCTTCCCAAAGGGGTGCCAGAGGTGACGGGGATACAACTGTAAGCTTGGTAGACAGAATCCAAGTGGTCTGTTTGATTTCCGTTCTCAAACGGACTCTTTCTCTGCCTGTTCCCCAGCGTCTGTGGTCCTGTCCCTGTTGTCTCCTTCACCTGGGGTAATTTTCCTTATCCTCTCACCTGTTCTTGCCCTGCTGGCAAACCTCTGTTCGTTTTCTACGGCCTAGCTCATATGCTGGCCTCCCTGAAGACGTCGCTTCCACTGGCCCCTTCCCCAGGCTAAGTTTTCTGACACTGATGTCATAGAACTGTGTGTGCTGTGCTTTATACTTTGAGCACAGACTGTCAGAGAAAAATAAATTCACTTCCTCATGACTTGTAAAGGCATAAGACAGATACACGTGCGCACACACACACACACACACACACACACACGTGAAAGGGGCATATGCATGTTTCCCAAACTATAATCTATGAAAAAATTTTTTCCATGATCAAAGGGAGAAACAGTATATGCAAGAGCCCCATTTGAAGCATATGCAAGTCCCGTGATCTCATTAGGGATGTTGGAAAGTCCCGTAAACATGAACTCGTTCAACCTAATGTTTCTCAAACTTTTTTTTACTGATGGAACCCCTTTTTAATGGAATACCTAGCGATATTATCTAAAATGGTAGTGTTCCATGGAACGCAGTTTGGGTAATATTTAGTTTAAATCATAACACACAAAAAGTAGACGATTAGACACCAGGTTTAATGAGTCAGACAGCATGTACTATCACTGTGGACCGGAATGGTTAGGGAGGACTTCTGGAAAGAGGGAGAGGTGAGTGGAGTCTTCTAACAACTAGGGTAGGCTAACCGCTGATCAAACAATCCCCAAATCACCATGGATTAACTGAAGGTGTATTTCCAGCGTAAGCCAGTAGGGAGATTTCTCCACACAGTCTTGCAGAGACTAAGCCCCTTCCACTTCAGGGCCATACCTTCCTCCAAGTCTCAGACCCTTTTATTTTTCTGCCAGCACCTGGGAAAAGTGAGACAATTGCTCCCAGGTGGTTTCTGTGGGCCATGTCTGGAGGTGACTCACATCCTTCACTCAAATTTCATTGACTGCAGCCCAGTCACATAGCCGCTAGGAACTTCAAAGAAGACTGAGAAATGTGGGTTAGCAATGTTCTCTGAAAGAGGGATGAGACACAGACCTTCGGGAGCACCAGCAGCCTTGGCCACACAGATCCTAACCCCAGAGCTCCCTATGCCAGCTCCACTGGCACCTACACCAGTGTCTAGACTGAAGATTCACATGAGGGGGTGCTTTATGGTGGAGAAAATATCAATCAGCAGTACTGTGCATCTGTGTTATTTCTTCTACTATCCAAAGGTCTCAAACTGTTTTTCAGTCTTTCAGATGTAGGTACGGAGTTTCTCTTCTCTCCAGAAAGAGCCTTGCTCTTCCCTGAGTGGAGGGCTATCATTCTAGTACTCCTCTCCTCTTCCTTTCTGCCAATTAAAATTCTCCACCCGAAGGCCCCATTAAAGTCTATTCTAAAGATGCCGGCCAGTTATCAAAGACTTGTGGCCCTCCTACTAAGTTGCTCTGTCCAAACATAATTTTCAAAAAAGTAAAAACAACTGTCATGCAGGTATGTAGTCAACATCGGTCAAAAATCTATTAGCTCAGCAGCGAGGGAACCAGCAAGATGACGATGTTGGTGCAAAGGAAGCTATAAGAGAGTAAATTATGGATGGTCATTGAAAAATTGAGGGCTGGAGCAAGACCACGGAGATGGAGACACAAGTGATTAATGCTCTCAAAGGCAAGAAAGCCATAACTGTGAGTGCTTTTATCTACTGGACATAAATCATTTGCAACTTGATCATAAAATAAATTTTCTGCTACTTGCCCATCTTCTGTAAGTTGGCATCTAACCCTGAAGAATCTGGGCCTTACTAAGTAGTAAATTGCCCATCAGACAGATATACATGCCTCTAGAGCTTACCGTGAACTTGTTAGGCAATGATCTAATGTGACTTTGGAAAGGCACATGGTAATTTTTTTTGCGTAATTTTTTAACAGCTCCTACCCAGAAGTACGCTGAGTTATGCCATGCACTTAAAAATCTAGTGATAAGTAAGACTAACAGAGTCCTGAGTTTAATGATATTAACAAGTATAATGATTGTGTGAAAGGAGAAACGCTCAGGTTGTTGAGAAAGTGTATTGTAGGGGAAAATCAATAAGTTTGGAAAAAAGCAAAGAAGGTCTATAAACTGCAATTGAACCAGATGGAAAGGCCAATTAGTAGCTTATTGGTCTAGAAGAATGGGGAAGGGTATTTCAATAACAGGGAACAGCATGTGTAAAGGCCTTGATGTGGCAAAAAGCCTGGTGGGTTTAAAGAATAAAAATAAAACCAACTGGGACAAATTTGGGACATAGTATGCAGGACTACCACTGTAGTTCAACACAGAATTGGAAATGTAGGAAAAGCCAGATTGCATAACGCCTTGTGGACTGGGTTAAAAATTTTGGACTTTACCCTTAAATTGATGAGAAGCCATTGAGAGTTTTTAAAGATGAGAGTGACTGCACCAGATCTGTACATTGCAAATCTACCGGGGCCGCATGAGGGGGGAGGTATGGAAAGGACACAAAGAAAGTCCACTTGGAAAGCAGTTGTGCTAGCCCAGGCAAGAAGTGATGGGGTCCTGAACGAAGGGACAGCAGTGAGGATAAAGTAAAAAGGACAGACTTAAGATATTTGGAAGGAAGAATGGACAAAGATTGGTTATGGGATATGAAGGAAGAGAGGAGGAGAGAAGTAAAACAATGACTCTCAGGTTATTGGCTTGGGCAACCAGGTATCTGAATCCTTTCCAAAACGGACTTTGTGGCTTTATAGGTGGTAGGCACGGCCAGCAACAGAGAGTGGGCAAGGGGCGGGGCTGTTGTTGGTGCTGCCCTGGTCTATTGGTTTGCACGTCTCTGGGCGGGGTCTGCAGGATGGCAATGGCAGTTACTAAACCACTTTGAGACTCTTGTCTCCTGTGTACCATCCTTTCTCCACTTGGTGTGGGGCTGATGGAATGCAAAAAGTCTCTCATTGTTGGCATAGATGGAATATAAATAGGAAAGAAAGAATTGTACAGATGCTGTTTAGAAGGCCCAACCATGGGTGATGGGGCTCAATGACCCTTTCCAGACTCTATCCTTTTTATGTGCTGAACCAGACTTCTCAGCTTTTGAATTTTCCACCATTTTGCACAAATGTGTCATTTTTTGATTGTCTCCTTTGTGTTCAGAGTTTTACTTGGTGCCCTGCGTACCTTACCTACTCTAACCCACCCAACACCACGAGGGAACTGGGGCTAACAGTCTCACTCTACTGATGAAGAAACGTAGGCTCTGAGAATCGAACTGGCCAACCTCAAGCCAAGCTCCTAGTGACTGGGGTTAGTAATCCACCCAGCCTGCCTGACTTGAAAACCCCTGTTCTTGCTAGTCTAAAGATGGCATTTCTGAGATTTAACCTCAGCCATGATATCAAGAAAGGGTAACATGAAAAGCTCAGTATGAAATACCCAGAAGACTTTTCCGTACGGTTACCTGCTCCCTGAAATCCCCGCAAAAACAGAACCACACACGTCAACATCCAAGTCACAAAAATGCTGAGATTTAGGAAAGTGATTGCATGTAGACTGCCTCCTGTAGAATTCCCTCCACTTTGTCCCTTCCACGCCTTCCCCCCCCCTTCCCCACTCCTCCTTCACCAACAATATATTTTCCTGTCAAAACATACTTGGTTACACGCAGTGCAACCAAAATTGCTGCTATTAGCTTAATTGAGACAGGGTGATTATAAATAAATTACATGCAGTGCTACTGAAATTGCTGCTATTAGCTTAATTGAGACAGGATGATTAGTCATCATCAACTGAAGCTTAATTCAGAGTGTACTGTGCATGGCTGCAGAGATCCTGTGGTCATCTGGCTGCCCAAAGGATCAAGACCAAACCGCCAACAGATGGACTTCAGGGCCACAGCTCCCTTTCCCTGGCAACCGAGAGAACAAAAGTCCTTGCAGCCTGGTTGGTGGTGGTGGTGGTTGGGGGGGGGGGGGGGGGTTCTTGACGGCTGATAATGAACTTCTTAGGCACTTTGAGCTGGAAGGGACTGTGGTTAGAAACGTTCCCTGTGGAAACTCTGTGTAGAAAAGTATATATGTACGTGTATCGATGTATCTCAGCATGTGAATCTTCTGTCGCTTCCTCACAATGATTTGAGATGGGATTTCTAATGCTATTTTACTTTTTTTACTAATTATAAAAGAAATCCATACAGTACAAAACCTCAAAAGCATAAATAGTATAGAAAAATCAAAGTTACTCTCTCATTTTTGTAACGTTTGTTAGGCCCTGGTGTACGTTTTCCATCACTTCATTTGTACATTCCCTCCATCATAGTTGATACCTCCTGGATATGCAATTTTATATTAAGATTTTTTTTCCACTGATGAAAATATCTTCAAACTACCTAGACAACGTACATTACAGATCAAAGATAAAGAGCCGAATAGGGCAGAGAGATTGTCATGGGCTTCTCACTCCTGGAGGCAGCATGATGAAGTGAAAATCCACTGGTTAAGGGAGATCTTCCCTCATCCCTCTGGTTTCCTGCCGCAACCCTCAAACCTCAGCTCGTCAGCCATGGTGCAAACAGAAAACTCCCATGGAGGTGCTCCGTGGGCTTCATTTTTCTCATATCTTGATCAAAATATAGAAATATTCTCCAAGACGGCTTATAGGTGCAAAAGTCTATGCTGTATACTTAAGGGCTGGGGAGAGCCATTTATTACAGACTGTAATTTTTTTAAATTTTTTTTATGTTTATTTATTTTTCAGACAGAGAGAGACAGAGCATGAGTGGGGGAGGGGCAGAGAGAGAGGGAGACACAGAATCAGAAGCAGGCTCCAGACTGTGAGCTGTCAGCACAGAGCCTGATGTGGGGCTCGAACTCACAAACCGTGAGATCATGACCTGAGCCGAAGTCGGTCGCTCAACCGACTGAACCACCCAGGCGCCCCTATTACAGGCTGTTAAATAAGACTTGTAGGTGAGGATGACTGTGGTCCACCAAACCTTAATGATTGGCAAGTATTAAGTTCATATTTTGAGTCCTAACTGTGGAGATGTGTTCTTCCTTTAGCCCGGTAGGCAGGCTCCTAAAGGGATGCATTCAGTGCTGCTTGGAAATCAAATCATGGTGCCCAGTTTACTTACTGCATCATCCCAAGGCAACTTATCTTCATCCAATAGAAGGGCACCAAGGGTAGTTTTAAGTTTTCAGATTCCTAAGCCTTCCTTCCTGTAATTAATGACTCCAAACCATTCAGCACTGTGAGGAAAACTGAAGAGCTATATTTTGTAATAACTGTGTCATGGAATGTTTTCCAAACTGAATAATCACTTAATTTACTTGGGATTTGAATTTGGAATAAGAATACGTAGTAATTTTAATTTTCTGCTGTGAAACATTTAGATTTCTCTTTCTGAAAATATATCTTAAGAAGCAAACTAAGAAATTCTTTCTTCCCTCCCTCCCTCTGATCATCCCTTCCTCCTTCCTTCTTTCCCTCTTTCAACAAGTGTTTGTAGTTCTTTCTGTGTGGCGGACTCTATGCTACAGACTCTCAGATTACATATATATATGGACCCTGGTTCTTTGGAACTGCTGGCAGACGGATTGAAACCAATGACGACAACAACAACAAAATAACCAACCAACCAGCCAATCAGACAAGACAAAACAAGAAAACAATATCTAAAAATCAGGGAGTACTTATCCTTTAAAAATACTTCTCTAAATATGACACTCCGTGATGCAAGCCCTTGTTTATGATTCATCAACACCTTGGTTTGAAGGGAAGGTGGGGCAGGTGGTAGAGGTCCTCCCTTATTGGGAAATTCTTGGAATGAACAAAGTAAGTTCTAGTGGTGATGCTAGTCTCTTGTTTTTCTAAAATTCAGACACTATCATTTTTTTGGTAAAATACCCCCCCTCCCTTTCCAGGTTTATTAAGTATAATTGACACATAACATTGTGTAACTTTAAAGTGTATAACGTGATGATTTGATACACATATATATCGCAAAATGATTATAACAGTAAGGTTAGTTAACACCTCTGTCGCTTCACATGATTGCCATTTGTGTGTGTGTGTGTGTGTGTGTGCGTGTGTGTGTGTGTGTGTGTGTGATGAGAATATTTAAGATCTACTCTGTTACCAACTTCCAAGTATATAATACAGTATTATTAATTATAGCTACTATGCTGTACATTACATTTCCAGAACTTACTCATCTTACAGTTGCAAGTCTGTACCCTTTGACCAACATCTGCTCATTTCTCCCACCCCAGCCCCTGGCAACCACCATTCGACTTTGCTTCTATGAATTCAGCTTTTTTTCAATTTTACATAGAAGTAAGATAATGCAGTATTTGTATTTCTCTGTCTGACTTACTTGGCATAATAACTTCACGAGTCATCCATGTTGTCGGAAGTGGCAGGATTTCCTTCTTTTATGGTTGAGTGGTAGGATATATATCTGTATGATATTACTATACTATATATTATATATTATAATACATGTGATATATATGGGTACATCTTCTTCATCCTTTCGTCTATTGACAGACACTTAGGTTGTTTCCATATGTTGGCTATTGTGAGAAATGCTACAATGAACATGGAATATAGACATCTCTTCAAGATCTTATTTTCATTTCCTCTAGATGGAAACCCAGAAGTGAGACTGCTGGTTCATATGGTAGTTCTGTATTTAATTTTTTGAGGAACCTTCATACTGTTTTCCATAGTGGCTACACCAATATACATTCCCGTATGCAGTACGTGAGGGTTCCCTTTCTTCCATATCCTCACTCATTCTCTCTTGTCTTTATGATGATAGCCATTCTAAAAGGTGTCAGGTGGTATCTCATTGTGGTTTAGATTTACATTTCCCTGAAGATGAGTGTTGGGCGTCTTCTCAGGTACTTACTGACTACGTGTATTTCGTCTTTAGAAAATGTCTATTCGGTTCTATGGCTTATTTTTTAAATGGAAAACTTAGGGCTGCGTTGTATGAGTTACTTATATATTTTAGGTATTTACCTTATATTAGATATACGGTTTGCAATATTTTTTTCACGTTCCGTTGGTTGCCTTTTCATTTGGTTGGTTGTTTCTTTTACAGTGCAAAAGTATTAGTTTGACATAGTCCTACTGGTTGACTTTTACTTTGTTGCTTGTACTTCTGGAGTTATATCCAGAAAAATTATTGTCAAGAAGCAATCCTTCTTGAGAAAGAAGAACAAAGGTGGAGGTGTCACATGTCTTGATTTCAAATTATATTACAAAGCTATACAAATCAAAACAGTATGGTACCGGCAAAAATTGACCAATGGAACAGAGTTGAGAGCCCAGAAGTAAAGCCATGCATATGCAGACAGCTAATAGTTGACAAGGGAGCCAAGAATACTCAATGGGGAATGGATGATAGTCTCTTCAGTAAATGGAGTTGGGAAAACCAGATGTTCACATGCAAAAGAATGAAATTAGATGCCTATCTGACACCCCTTGCAAAAATTAACTTGAAATGGATTAAAGACTTAAGTGCAAGACCTTAAACCATAGGACTCCTAGAAGAAAGTGCAGGGAAAATGCCCTTTTAATTAATTGGGCTCATCTCTGACTAAGGTATATGCCCCACCAACACTGAAAGACACCCTTGGCTTCTTTCCACTCTTCAGAAATATGCTGCTTATGGGGGTGCCCGGGTGATTCAGTCAGTTGAGCATCTGACTCTTGACCTTGGCTCCAGTCATGATCTCACGGTTTGTGGGATCGAGCCCCGCGTCAGGCTCCATGCTGAGTGTGGAGCCCGCTTGGGAGTCTCTCTCTCTTCCTCTCTCTCTGCCCCTCCCCCACTCACATGCCCCCCCTCAAATAAATTATATATATATATATATATATATATATATATATATATGAAACATGCTGCTTATGATTGTTGGGGGAAAGGCTGCCTGCCGGTGGGTGAGCCTCAAAGGAGAAATGATTATCTTCATTTTTCTATATTGAGATTGATTTCTCAAGTGAGCCCCTGCTGCGGGATAAAGGTTGACCCTGAACTGTAATGAAAACAGCATGAAACTGGGTGCTTCAAACCCTCGTCTCATCTTTGCCTGACTCCTTTTCCTGGGCCACTGTTTATGCTGGATGCATGAGGATAATCATACTGAGCTACCATGCAAGATTTTTGTGGGACTTACAGATAAAGTAAGTCCCTAGCACACATAGACAGGCATATAATAAAGACCCAATAAATACTATTTTAAAAAATTGCAGTAGCAGCAAGCATGTACCTGTTTGTTTATCAAGAAGCTGAGGAAGGAGAGCGGGGCTGTCAGAGCTCACGAGCCCCCATTCAAATCCCGCAGGGACATGCTAGGCCTCTCTGCCCAAGCCTTGAGAAGTCAAGTGTCTCCTCTCTTCTAGGGTTTTAAGGATCCTGTGTATCGAGCAAGACGGAAGCAGTTTGCTGACATTGCCTACAGCTACCGACAGTAAGTCCACTTTGCTGGTCTTGGGGAAGAGAGAAGCACACGCTCCTGGCTTACCTTTTCCTTGCCCAAGTTTGGAAAATACCAGCATAGAGTCCCGCCTTCGGCGTGTGTGTGTGTGTGTGTGTGTGTGTGTGTGTGTGCGCGTGCGCGCGCGCGCGCATGTGTGTTTAAACCCTCCCTTTAATAACACATGTTTCAAAAAAAAATTGCTGCTAGACAAAACAAAATTACCCACCGTGCCGGCCGGCCTTCTCCCCAGCTTTGTTGTGTCCTTATGCGCTAACGTCTGAAGTAATTACAAAAGGCCTCGGCCCTGAATAACACAGCCTCTGGTATTCTCCACATTAAACAGGGAAGAAGGAAAAAGAGAATAATTTACATTCAAGGAGGAGTTGGCTGCTTTACTGAAATAATGAATCATTTGAGGTTTTAGATGAGCCGTGCCTCAGCGTTCTTCTTTGATCTGATCTGACCCAGCTGCGAAGGGCAATTTTCAGAGGAGTTTATTGTTTTCTGCTGGGATTCTACCCTATTTTAGCCAAAGGAAAATGCAAATATCAAAGATGTCAGTTTGGGAAGGGAGCTGTTTTTGCTGTTTTGAGCCCTCAGGAACTACAGAAATGCTACCATGGGGAAACTTAGCGTTTGAGGCCTGAGCTCCATTCCTGAGTTAAGACGTGAGAAAAGACATGCTCAAGATGAGACATAAATGTTGACCAGGATCCGGGACACCTGGGTGGCTCAGTCGGTTAAGCATCTGACTATTGATTTCAGCTTAGGCCATGACTTCATGGTTCGTGGGTTTGAGCCCCATGTCAGGCTCTGCACTGGAGCCTGCTTGGGATCCTCTCTCTCTCTCTCTCTCTCTCTCTCTCTCCCTCTCTCTCTCTCTCTCTCTCTCTCTCTTTCT